>NW_019175438.1:0-5989 GCF_002260705.1 Seriola dumerili
CAAATTAAAAGGCTCTGAAACACTGCAAGAGCCAGAACACTCCCCGCCTGACATCAGTAGATGTCATAACTCAACTTATTTAATATCAGACAGAAGAAGAACCATATCTGTAATTGGTCTCAGGTATGACTTGCAAACTCCAGCTTTGACAACTTTGACATCTGCCTTCCTGACCCGCCCATCGCTGCTGGGGTACGTCTTTTCCACAACCCCCATGGGTCAGTGGTTCCTGCATGCTTGTGAGTCCTTCGAATCTTCAGGATGGTGACATCGTTCTTTTGGTCGTGTTGAATACCATTTTCGACGGCCTTGCAATGTGGAGAGGTATTCCTTCCTCCAACGATGCCAAAAGGAATTGGCAAGGTGCTGGACTCGTCTCCACTGTCGTTTATAGAGATCCTTTTCTCCAAAATCTCCTTGTGGGGTAGGAGGTACCCCAAGCTTCTGTGTAAGAAGCGATGCTGGTGTGAGAATGATTGGAGAGTCTGGGTCACTTGATACTGGAACCAGTGGGCATGCATTCATGATGGCTGCTACTTTACACATGAATGTAGTGAGAACCTCATGCGTGAGGCATTGAGATCCGATATCATACAGCAGAGAGTCCAAGATCCTGCGTGCAACTCCAATCATCCGCTCCCAACTTCCTCCCATGTGGGAAGAATGGGGTGAATTGAACACCCAAGTGCACCCACTGTCTTGAAGGAACTCTTTCATACTTGGCTCAGTGACGGTCTTTGAACCGAGTCCAAGCTCCTTGGCGGCAGCAACAAAATTTGTGCCACAGTCGGATCTGAATTGCTTTGCTGGACCCCTAACAGAGAAAAATCTACGCAGAGCATTAATACAAGAAGAAGCATCCATAGATTCCAGCACCTCCAAATGGACAGCTCTTGTGCTGAGGCAGGTAAACAGCATTGCCCATCGTTTACTGCTCGCGAGTCCTCCTCTTGTCCTACGTGAAGTGACCGACCATGGCCCAAACACATCTACGCCCACATATGAGAAGGGTGGTTCGCTGTTCAAGCGATCTAGAGGCAAATCTGCCATTTTCTGGGTCAGTGTTTTTCCCTTAAGTTTGCGACAAGTCACACAGGAATGAATGAGGCTGCTGATTGGTCGTTTTCCACCAATGATCCAAATTCCTGCTGACCTTAAAGCACCCTCGGTGAAATGACGCCCCTGGTGTTTAACCTTTCTGTGATGATGCCATATCAACAGATTGGTCACGTGGTGTCGCCGGGGTATGATGACCGGGTTCTTCTCTTCACTTTGAAGGTCTGACTGTGTGAGCCTTCCTCCAACCCTCAACTGGCCAGTCTCATCAAGACAAGGGCAAAGCTTCACAAGAGGGCTGCCTCTAGGGAGATCTTTATTTTTCTTGATCAGCTTCAGCTCCTCTGGAAATGAGTCATGCTGGACAGCCTTTATGATGACCTGCTTGGCCTTGTCAAAGTCTGAGATGGCAAGCTCATCACACATGTGCCAACCTTTACAGGTCTTACTCTCCCCCTGTGCGAAAGTACGAGCAATGTGGACTAGTCTTGCAACTGCTCTGGTAAGTGTTTTCCAGCTTGAGAAGAGGGCCAGGTTTTTTGTGTTCAAGCAGGTACGTGAGGTCAGAGATGCTGATGTGAGCAAAGGTCGTACCTCCGCGTCAGTCTCTGGATTGATTAAGCTAAAGGAGACTGGGTCTGGTAGGATGCTTTGAGCAGATCTGAGCAGAAAGCTAGGTCCCTTCAGCCATGAGCTAGAGGACAAATCAGCAGCTGAGAGAGATCTTGATCCGTGATCCGCTGGATTCTGATCTGATGGTACATAGCTCCATTGTTCTGGGCGAGATGCTAGTCGGATTTTCTTCACCCTGTTGCTTACATACACATGGAACCTCCTGGTCTCATTGTGTATATACCAGAGGACAACTCTGCTGTCTGAGAAGAAGCTTGTGCTGTTGAACTGAATGTCCATCTCGTCTCTAATTATTCTAGCAACGTCAACAGCGAGGACTGCAGCGCACAGCTCCAATCTTGGGATACTTGGTTCGGGTTTTGGAGCAAGCCTGGCCTTCCCAAACAAAAATGCAACCTCCACCTGGCCCCCAATGTTAGTGGTCTTCAAGTAAGCCACCGCAGCTATGGCTTATGTAGAGGCGTCACAAAAAATACAAACCTCCTTCTGCCGTGCGTCTGAAAGAGAGGTGGTCGTGTATGGTCTTGGGATTTTAATGAGCTCCAGGTGCTTTAAAGAGTCCCTCCATTTCTGCCATACTCTGAGCTGTGCCTCTGGGAGTGGTTTGTCCCACGCGCAGGTCTCTTTGGTTAGTTCTCTCAGCAGAGCCCTGCCTTGGATACTAACTGGCACTGCAAACCCGAGAGGATCGAAGAGACTGTTGATTGTCGACAAGACTCCTCTCCTAGTGTAGGGTTTGATTGTTTCAGAAACTCGAAATGTAAACACATCTGCCATAACATCCCAACTGACTCCTAAGCTTCTTTGGAGGGGTGGAAACTCATCATTAAAGTCCAGATCCTTCAACCCAGCTGCAAGGTCTTCACCAGGGAAGGCCATCATGACTTCTGGGGAGTTGGAGGCAATCTTGTGCAACCTCAAGTTGGAGGCAGCAAGTAGCTCTTGTGTCTCTCTCAGCAATGTGATGGCCTCAGTTGCAGTGGAGACGGATTTAAGGCCGTCATCGACATAGAAGTGTCTTTCGACGAATCGTCTGGCTTCCTGACCCTGTTGAGTGTTGGACTGGCGTGCTGCCTTCCGAAGGCCAAAGATTGCGACCGCAGGTGAGGGACTGTTGCCAAACACGTGTACTCGCATCCTGTTCTCCAATATGTCCTCATCTGGGTTATTGTTGCGATGCCACAGAAAACGAAGGAAATTCCTGTGGTCCTCGTGTACCAGGAAACAGTGAAACATCTGCTCTATGTCAGCCGTTACTGCCACTGGCCCCTCTCTGAAGCGAAGAAGCACTCCAACCAAACTGTTATTCATGTTTGGACCTGTGAGCAACACATCATTCAAAGACACCCCATGGTGTTTCGCGCTAGAGTCGAATACCACCCTTATGTTACCTGGCTTCTGAGGATGGTATACACTGAAGAACGGGAGATACCAACATTCTTCGCCCACGCTTAAGGATGGAGCTAACTCTGCATGACTCCTATCGAACAGCTTTTGCATGATTTCCATGAAATGTTCCTTCATTTCAGGACGTTTCTTTAGCGTGCGGCACAATAAGTTTAGGCGTGAAACTGCCAGTTCCCTGTTATTAGGAAGGCGGCACCTTGGAGAGCAGAAGGGTAGAGGGGCTACCCAGCTGTTAGAATCATCCTGGTAGAACCCCTTTTCCATGATCTGCAGGAAGGCTCTGTCCTCCAGAGAAGGTGCTAGCGTCTCGTCGTCCTCACTATGGCAAAAGACAGATTTTCCAATTGTGTTGATCTGTGCTGGACTGTACGCGTCACATGGCTGACTCTGTAGTTGGAACTGTTCTCTCACTCTGAAGCTATTCTGACAAGGGGAAAAGAGGCTTGGACGGCCATTCTCCAAGACATTGGTTCTGAAAACCTTCACTGATGTAGGTCTGTGTGCTCCCCTAAGACATACTTCACCCACAATAACCCATCCAAGTGCTAGTCTCTGTGCAAAGGGCGCGTTCACAGGTCCATTACACTGCTCCTGCACTTTGTGTACTTGGATGATGTCTCGTCCAAGCAAGAAGAGGATGTTGGCCTCTGCGTCAAGAGGTGGGATCTTGTTTGCCAGATGTTTGAGGTGTGCATGGCTACGAGCAACATTAGGTGTGGGAATTTCATACCGGTTATCAGGGAGGGCGTTGCACTCTATCAGAGTGGGTAGGTGCAAGCTGGACTGACCATCAAACGACTCTATGATAAAGTTGCTGGCTCTACGGCCTGAGGTTTCAGACACCCCAGTACACGTCTTAAGTGTATAAGGAGCTGCGTTGTCTGTTGAAACATCAAAGGCATCAAAGAATGCTGACTTCGCTAAAGATTTGTTGCTTTGGTCATCCATAATTGCATATGCTTTGATTTTCTTGTTCGGCTGCTCTTTTGGATACACAGTAACCAAGCATATCTTAGAGCAAGACCGACCCCCATTATGACTGCCACAGACCTTAGTGCATGTAGATGTAGCTTCCACCATACCATCGTCTGTGTTATTCTCCCCGCCGTGGTCTAAGACCGGGCTAGCATTTTCTTCTAACCATGGTGCTGGGCCTGCATGAAGTGCGGCAATATGCTTATCGCTGCCACATTCCAAACACTTGATTTCTGACTTGCAGTTTTTAGCCTGGTGACTGGACGTATCACAACATTTGAAGCAAATTTTGTGTTCTTTGAGGAACGATTTGCGTTCATCTAAAGGTTTTGCTCTGAAAGCCCTACACTTTTTAAGTGGATGGGGTTTCTTGTGTATTGGGCACTGCTTGACAGGATCTTGGGCAGAAGTATTTGCGCCAACTTCGGTCTTATGGACTGCCAGGGGAAGCTTAGTCCTCACGTACTTTGCAGAATGATGATCCTCCTTGGACTGAGCAGATGTAGAAGCCATGACCACTGGTTTGAAACTTGGATCGTTTCTCATTCTTGCTTCATTCTGTATGAAGCAACAGAAAAATGAGAATGGTGGAAAGCTGACGTGATGTTTCTGTTTGTATCTAGTCCCCTCTGACATCCATTTCTCTTGTAGGTTGAAAGGAAGTTTGTCCACTATTGGAGCAAGACCGCGTGCAGTGTCGAGATATAAGAGGCCTGGCAACCCACCATCCTCCTTGGCTGCCTTAATCTCCATTAGCACATCCCCCATTTCTCTGAGTTTTTGTGGCTCTTTGTTGGTGATTTTTGAAAAACTTTCAAGTCTTTCAAAGAGAGCCTTTTCTATAGCTTCAGGTGAGCCGAAGCATTCATCCAGTCTTTCCCACACTCTGTTCAAACCCAGTGTTGGGCTGTTGATATGCACTGAATGAAGGCGTTTGGCTTGCTTGGATGATTCCACGCCGAGCCACCGAGTCAGTAGATTCAGTTCTTCACTAGCCTTTAAACCCAGCCCCTCTGTGGCGTTCATGAATGAGGCTCTCCATGCCCTGTAATCTTCCGGCCTGTCAGTGAACTTGGTTAAGCCCTCAGTAACCAAGTCTCTCCGGGCCAGGTATCTTGCTAAATCGGCAACAGCAAAGTCCCTATTAGCTGGCGGGGCAATACTCACACTGTTTTGAGGCACTCCACTCACAGCGGAGAAGGAATGGTGTGGTTGAACTGATGTGAAACTTGGACCATTGGCTGGGCGTTGTGAGTCAATGGCATAATCATCAGCTATTGGTGGATTGGGTTCATTGTGAGGCAAAGAATGCAGGTTGTGACTATTGGGTGGTGATGGAGCAGGGGTATCATCAGGAAGGGCAGACGTTTGTGACTGAACATGGTGAGGCAGGTCCTCTCCCTCTGCGTGCCCACTATCAGGTTTTGTGACCCCAAGAGGTGGTCTGTTCGCTGTGAAACATTGTCTCTGTCGCAGAAAATATTTCTCAGAAAGAGGGAACTCCTCTTCGTGTGCAACTGCTTCAAAAGCATCAGCTTCAGCAAGTGCAGCTTCTGCCTCCATCTCCTCTTTCATAGCATCTAGCGTAGCTTTCAAGTGTGTCTCTTCAACCTTAAGTTGAGCTTGTTTTACTTTAATTTCAATTTCTTTTCATGCGAAGGCTGCCCTAGTGCAGGCCGCTTCTGCCTTTGCGCGCGCTTTTACTGCTGCCATACTAGCTGATGACCTTCTTGATCGATGTGATGATGCTGAAGATTTGGAGCAGGTTAACCTGACTTCCAGATCATCTTCTCCCTCTGGCTGCATCATGCTCCTGCAGAGTTCTCAGATTATTGCAGTCTGTGATCTCTGTGTGATCTTTATGGAGTAACTCTTTTTACTATTCTGCCCTTGCTGCTTCCCCGGCGCAGCTATGCAG
>NW_019175439.1:0-101 GCF_002260705.1 Seriola dumerili
CTATGACATTTTTTGACATTTTTATGTCATACTATACTAGGCCTTTTCATACCATACTATACCATGAGGTTTATTTTATCATTTTTAAACCATATTATGAT
>NW_019175440.1:0-146 GCF_002260705.1 Seriola dumerili
AAAGCGCTAATACAGAAAATGCAAAACATGCAAACATCTTAGTATCTCTGTGAAATAAATATCTTTTTTTGATTTTACACTGTTACAATTTTTCATTGAGACGTTTGGTAAAAACAATTAATCGATTATCAATAAATTAAGCGACA
>NW_019175441.1:0-30000 GCF_002260705.1 Seriola dumerili
TATGCCTTACTATTCTATGACATTTTTATGCCTTTTTATAATATGACATTTTTATCACTTTTTATGCATTACTATACTATAAAGTTTTTATTCCTTATTATACCATGAAATTTTTATCACTTTTTATGCCTTACTATACTATGACGTTTTTATCACTTTTTATGCCTTACTATAGTATGACATTTTTATGCCTTGCTATACTATGACATTTTTATCACTTTTTATGCCTTACTATACTATAACATTTTTAATCACTTTTTATGCCTTACTATACTATGACGTTTTCATGCCTTACTATACTATTACATTTTTATCACTTTTTATGCCTTACCATACTATGACGTTTTCATGCCTTACTATACTATGACGTTTTTATCATTTTTTATGCCTTACTATACTATGACATTTCATGTATTACTGTACTATGACATTTTTTCAAATTTTTTCGCCTTACTATACTATGAATTTTTTTTCACATTTTTTTCCTTACTATACTATGACGTTTTTTGAAATTTTTTTGGCCTTACTATACTATGATGTTTTTATCACTTTTTATGCCTTACTATACTATGACGTTTTCATGCCTTACTATACTATCACATTTTCATCACTTTTTATTCCTCGCTATACTATGACATTTTTATCACTTTTCATGCCTTACTATACTATGACGTTTTCATGCCTTACTATACTATCACATTTTCATCACTTTTTATTCCTCGCTATACTATGACATTTTTATCACTTTTCATGCCTTACTATACTATGACGTTTTCATGCCTTACTATACTATCACATTTTCATCACTTTTTATTCCTCGCTATACTATGACATTTTTATCACTTTTCATGCCTTACTATACTATGACGTTTTCATGCCTTACTATACTATCACATTTTCATCACTTTTTATTCCTCGCTATACTATGACATTTTTATCACTTTTCATGCCTTACTATACTATGACGTTTTCATGCCTTACTATACTATCACATTTTCATCACTTTTTATTCCTCGCTATACTATGACATTTTTATCACTTTTCATGCCTTACTATACTATGACGTTTTCATGCCTTACTATACTATCACATTTTCATCACTTTTTATTCCTCGCTATACTATGACATTTTTATCACTTTTCATGCCTTACTATACTATGACGTTTTCATGCCTTACTATACTATCACATTTTCATCACTTTTTATTCCTCGCTATACTATGACATTTTTATCACTTTTCATGCCTTACTATACTATGACGTTTTCATGCCTTACTATACTATCACATTTTCATCACTTTTTATTCCTCGCTATACTATGACATTTTTATCACTTTTCATGCCTTACTATACTATGACGTTTTCATGCCTTACTATACTATCACATTTTCATCACTTTTTATTCCTCGCTATACTATGACATTTTTATCACTTTTCATGCCTTACTATACTATGACGTTTTCATGCCTTACTATACTATGACGTTATTATCACTTTTTATGCCTTACCATACTATGACATTTTTATCACTTTTTATGCCTTACTATACTATGACGTTTTTATGCCTTTTTATAACATGACATTTTTATCACTTTTTATGCCTTATTATACTATGACGTTTTTATCACTTTTCATGCCTTGCTATACTATGACATTTTTATCACTTTTTATGCTTTACTATACTATGACGTTTTTATGCCTTATCATACTATGACATTTTTATCACTTTTTATGCCTTACTATACTATGACGTTTTTATGCCTTTTTATAACATGACATTTTTATCACTTTTTATGCCTTGCTATACTATGACATTTTTATCACCTTTCATGCCTTACCATATTATGCCATTTTACCACTTTTTATGCCTTATTATACTATGACATTTTTATCACTTTTTATGCATTGCTATACTATGACATTTTTATTACTTTTTATGCCTTACTATACTATGATGTTTTTATCACTTTTTATGCCTTATTATACTATGACGTTTTTATGCCTTACTACTATGACGTTTTTATCACCTTTTATGCCTTGACGTTTTTATCACTTTTTATGCCTTATTGTACTATGACGTTTTTATGCCTTACTATACTAAGACGTTTTTATGCCTTACTAACTATGACATTTTTATCACTTTATTAGGCCTTACTATACTATGACATTTTCGTGCTTTCCTATACTATAATGTTTTTATCACTTTTTCTCCCTTACTATACAAGGTCTTTTTTGTGCCTTACTATACTATGTCTTTTTTATGATTTTTATACCTTACTATACTATGTCTTTTTAATGCCTTACTATACCATGTAGTTTTAAATGACTTTTTATGCCTTACTAAACTATGTCGTTTTTATGTCTTTTTTATGATTTTTATACCTTACTATACTATGTCTTTTTAATGCCTTACTATACTGTAATTTTTATGACTTTTTATGTCTTACTATACTATGTCGTTTTTATGCTTTTTATGCCTTACTATACTATTTCCTTGTGATTCTAACCAACCCAAAAACACAAGAAGCAGCACCCCTGTTCCTAAAAATATCCATTCTTGTTTTACCTGATATCAGTGCTGCCTTTGATACGGTTGACCATAAAATTCTGCTGGAGAGACTCGAGAAATTGGTGGGCTTATCTGGTCCTGTTCTAAAATGGTTCAATTCATATTTACATGACAAGAAGTCTTATGTTTCCATCAGCGACTTCTCTTCCAACAAAAAGGATGTTACATGTGGGGTTCCCCAGGGGTCAATTCTTGGACCATTACTGTTCAACCTGTACATGCTTCCACTTTCACATATCATCACTAACCATAACGTCAATTACCACAATTATGCAGACGATTCGCAACTCTACATTTCTCTATACCATGATGACTTATCTCCCATACAGTCCCTCACCCAATGTATCAGTGACATTAACAAATGGATGACAGAAAACTTCCTGCAGTTAAATAAAGACAAAACAGAAATACTAATCTTTGGTGCACAGACTCAAAGACTGAGAGTGGCTGAACACCTCAAGTCCCTCTCTCTGGAGAGCAAAACTGTTGCAAAAAATCTTGGCATAATCATGGATAACAATTTAAAGTTCAGGATTCATATCAACCACATCACAAAATCATCTTTCTACCATCTAAAAAATATATCTAAATTAATTTCTATCAAAACCTGACTCTGAAAAATTAATTCATGCATTCATAACCAGCAGATTAGATTACTGTAACAGCCTATTCACTGGCCTCACAAACACAAGCATTCGACAATTACAACTAATTCAAAATGCAGCAGCACGTATTCTCACTGGTACAAAAAAATATCAACACATCACACCCGTTCTTAAAACCCTGCACTGGTTACCCGTCAAAAAAAGAATAGATTTCAAAGTCCTCCTGTTAGTTTATAAAGCACTAAATGGTCTTGCACCTCAGTACCTAACAGACATGCTAATTACCTACACACCAGCAAGAACCCTCAGGTCCACAAACACTAGTACACTAGTCATTCCCCGCACCAAAACTCAGGAAGGGGAGGCTGCATTTTCTGTTTATGCCCCACACAGGTGGAACAGTTTGCCTGAGGCAGTAAAGACTGCCCCGTCAGTCAATCTTTTTAAAAATAGGTTAAAAACTTTTCTCTTCTCAACGGCATTTGATTGAGTGTGTGTGTGTGTGTGTGTGTGTGTGTGTGTGTGTGCTTGTCTACTCTGTGCTTTGTCTTGTTTGTTATTGTTTTGTTGTATGCTGTAAAGTGCATTGTGTCTGCCTTGTGCATGAAATGCGCTCTATAAATAAAGTTTGAATTGAATTGAATTGAATTAATGTGTCCAACAGTCTTTTTCTAAGGGTGAGAGGCACAATCAGAATTTTAAACCTAGCCCAGTCCCCAACAATCACTACCAGCATCTCAAACCATATTACACATTACACACAAATGTTCACAAAGGAGGTACAGAGTTGAGCTGCCTATCATGTCAGCCGCCACTAATGATGTGCTGGCCGGGTTCTTAAAGTCTCTTCCTCTGATGCTTAAACGGCTGCAGCTGTGGTGAGGACTTGCAGGATCATTGCTGCACCAATAGGAGAAGCCGTGGAGTCGGAGGCTCCTCATCTTTGTTCCAACAGGGAAAAGTAATCCATCAGTTAGTGTTAAAATGCCCGACCATTGTGCAGCAACAGGCTGTAATAACAAAAAAAACGCATCTGTCTTTTCTTTCCCAAAGGATGCAGAGAGGTAAGTCTAGACAGGGATAGATTTTAAAATTAGCTACTGTCACATTTCATACCATTGGTGCTGCCTGTAATACAGCATCTTCTGTATAGAGGATCTTTGACATGCACGGCCACCTACACTGGCTGCCTGACTGCAGCAGGCTCCTGGATACGCGGTACGAAGTCGCTGCTAACACAGTTAGCATTCATAATTCGAAGTAAACTTTATATCTCAGTGTTAAAATAATCTTGGTAGCTAATTGCATACATGTCCACATTTGGTAAATATCACATATATGAGGAGAAACCTTGTAATATTAGCTGAAGTTACTGTGTGTAAGCTAACTGTGTGGTGTAACCGCTTGTATTGGAACCATACTATGTCGCTTTTATGCCTTTTTATGCCTCAATATAATATTTATGACATTTTTATGACATTTCATGCATTTCTATACTGTGAGGTTTCTATGCCTTTTTATGTCATATTATAATGACTTTTTTTCTACTTTTTGAGCCTTACTATACTATGATATATTTGACATTTTAATGCCTTACTATACTATACTACGATTTTTTTTCCGTTCCATTATTTTGTTTATAATTTTGTTTATCAGTTTTAATGATGTTATATTGCTTATATACTGTATATATGTATATGCTTATCTTAATTTCCTTAAATAAAACACCATCTTTGATACAGATGGAAATAAAACTAAAATGAAATGAGATGAAGAATAAAACAAGATAAAATATTTAATTTGAATGAAATAAATGAAAATAAAAAAGGAAATAAAGAAGATACCACTTAAAACAGCTATATACAATATATAAATGACTATATATGGCATATGTTTTGCAATTTCAACATGACAACTAGTTCTTGTTGAAACGTCCTTGTTTTTATTAAATGAACAATATAAGATGTTTCTATGGTCGTTGCATAATAACACCGCCCTCTTGGTTTTGGTGCAGCACTCGTTTCAGTTGCAGGAGGATCTTGATCATGTTTCTTGGAGGCAGACATTATGCAATGTCATAACACAGCGGTGATTGTTCCCCTGCACATCGTGGAGTGTCCCGCTGGAGCAACAGGAAAACATCCCCCTCCTCCTCCTCCTGCAGGGTCACAGCAGCCCCCAGCCCGGGCTTTAAAACCAAGCTGCAGCCAGATCTCATAGCACCTCCTCCTCCTCCTCCGTCCTCTTCCTCTTCCACCCTCCCACCTCTACCCGTCCTCCTCCCCTCCCTCCGTCCTCTTCAGCCGAGGAGCGTCACCGTCGGTCTCCTGGATGCGTCCAGCCGGATCTCGCCCTCCTTGCTCACTGTGATTTATTCTGCGCTGTTTGGAGGTAAGAACGGCTTCTTTCCTCCTAAATAATGACTGAGAATATAGCCATCAGATCCCGTGTTTTTGCCGTGTTCAACCCAGGATTTACTGGCTGTATTTTTATCGTGTGGCTGCAGACGCACTTGTCTCCTCTCCCTCCCCTTTCATCCGCGTAATTAAGCCACAGATACCGAAGGCCACATGAGCAGCGGCGCGTTAAGGTGCTGTTTTAACATCGAAGGATCATTTCAGACCTGCTCTTCGTCATGTCTCTGATAAAACCATCATCATCATCATCATCATCATCATCATCTGTTTATCTCAGGCCTGTGCTCCCAGGACACATCCCCACAGCTTCTGCCTGGATCATAATTACAGAACACACAGTTTTATTCTGAGCAAATACACAGATATGATGCCTTTAGGTCAATTATAGGCTCAAATTACCATTGTTTTCATTATTATAATGCTTTCTTGTATTATTTGGTCTAAAGATGGCTGTATTTATTACCCAGAACCCACAGGGTGATGTCTTTACATTGAATTTTCTCAACCACCAGTTACAACCAGAAGATAATCAGTTTACACTGATGTAAAACAGAGGAAAGCCACAAATCCTCATATTTAAAGAGAAGGAGCCAGAACACGTTTGGGTGTCAGTCATTTCGTTAAACTGTCAGAAAACAGAGATAACATCTTCAAATGTCTTTTTTTGTCTGAACAGTCCAAAATGCATCAAGTATAAACTAATAAAACAGTAAAAATAAACAGCAAATATTCACATTTGAGAAGCTGGAACCAGTGAAGTATTTTATTTAATACCTGTTAATCAATTATCAAAAATAGCTGCCAATTTATCTTCTATCGATCATTTAATCTAGTCCATTCCTCAAACACAACACCACTGAGAAATACTTTTCCTACTAAAATATTATATATTATTTAAACATCTGTAAAAAAAAAAAACTGTAATAGATCTTTCAAATATATACAGTATATATATATATATATATATATATATATATNATATAGTATATATATATATATATATATATATACTGTGATTTCTGTGGCTTATACACATGGTGTGGCCTGTAGCTTCCTCCTACTGCTCCTGCTCATACGCTGACTTTAAGTGTGATGATCTAAAACTAAACTAAACTAAAGTCATTATAGAGCTGAAATGATAAATTGATAATTGATTAATGATTGAAACCATTTGTCAGATATTTGCTGGGTTCTCTAAATGTTTCCTCAGGAAAAACTGAACATCTTCTGGAGGTTTTCACTGTTTTCTGACATTTTAGACTGAACAAATAATCACTTAATTATAAAACTGTTCAATAACTACAAACAGAAATGAAGGTAATTAGTTGCAGCCTTAATAACAACAAGTCTTTATGTTGCTGTGATGCTGCACAAAAAACCTCCTGTACGATTTTGTACATTTACTCAATCACTTGTAAGGTGTGTTTTAACCGTGTGTGTGTGTGTGTTAGGACTAATGGACCATACACACACACATACACACACACACACACACACACTGAGCTCAGCTCCATTGATGTGCTCTCTGGCAGTAAAAGCTCTTAGTGATAAGACTCTCGGACACAGAGAGCACTCAGACTGCTGCCGGTCACATGGATGGATCATTCCTCAGAGACTCTGAAGCAGTAACCGAGTACATTTACTCAAGTACTATGCTGAACTACAACACTGAATACTTCCATTTTATTCTACTTTATTTTAGAAGGAATATTGTACTTTTTACTGCTCTACATTTATCTGACAGATCCAGTCACTGTACAGATAAATATTTTGCAGACCAACCTGTGATGCATCAGTAAAATGATGACCTAAGAGGCCTCCTGCATCGATGTGGAGTCAATTCACTGATATATAGTGGCATCTCCTTAAAAGAAGTCATGTGGATATTGAATCCAATGGTAAATGTAACAGGGAGCCAGTGCAATGAGGCCGTAACTGAGCTGCTGCATCTTCAGTTAAACAGGAATACAGGACGTTACAACAGTGGATATGAGAGGAGACTAAGCAGTGGGCGATTTTTTCCAGCTGCTGGAACAATAAGAAAGGATGTAGTTTAACACGACTGGAAACTGACTTAATACGTCCAAACCAGGAGTGAAAGATGAGCACAAGGTTTATGGGAGCCAGGGATCGTCAGCGGTGGTGAGAAATTTCATGGGTGTGATCAAAGATAAACTTTGGTTTTCAGCTGCAAGAAACTGAAACATCCACTAATACAATTATGCAAAGGAGACACAGACAGACATCTGTATGATGTGTCCTAAAGGGAGGGAGCATATGGAGGCAGAAAAACACGGGACCCAGAATCAAATCTTGAGGAACTCCACAGCCGAAGATGCGTCCACACTACTATGTTTTCGTTTTAAAAAGCATCTCGTTTGTTTTCAATCACCAACAACAGAAACTCAGCTGGACCTGTTTTATTTTTGAAAACTATGGGGTTGAGTTTTATTTTGAAAACTGTGTTAGTTTGGATGGAGATCGAGTTCATTTGAAAACACCATTTTAAAATGAAAACGTAGTCGTGGTGACGTCGCCCTAGTCCCGGTCTTTTATCTCCACCCAGTTCCCAGAGCTTTCACCACCTCTCAGGACAAACGGTGAACTGTGAGGCAAAAACGGAGGAAGCTATCGTAGCATATTAGCTGTGAGCCACCATCCAGTTTTAGCATAAAGTCTGGAAACAGGGAAACAGCCTGGTTTGTCCAAAGGAAACAAAACCCACCTGACAGCACTAACAGGGTTAAATCTGCTAGCTTTACAGAAGCTGGCGGGTGGATGTTGTTACCTTGCACAGAGCTAGGCTAGCTGTTAGCTTCCTGTTTCCAGTCTTTATGCTGAGGTAAGCTAACCAGCTACTGGTTGTACTGGTGTTTAAGATATTTAGGCATCTGTATCCAGAGGAAAACATCTGTCAGTCCCGTCCAGATGATGAAAGCTGCTTCAGAAGATCAGGTTCAGCTGAGGACAAAGATCCTCTCTCACTGATCTGGTGTCATTTTTTTTGCAGGGGTGGGGGGGTGGGGGGTGGGGGGCTCTGATGACATTTGATGGTGAGAAATAGATGAACGAGGGAGAGACAGAGGGTGAAGCTCTCCCGCCTGTGTTCAGTTGATTCTCTGGAGGGAGGAGTGTAACCACAGCAATAACTGACGAGGACCTGCTGGGCGTTGGCCCGGCTGGGCGAGCTGATAAACAGGAGAGGGGAGGGAGGGAGGGGGAGGAAGACGAAGGGCGGGATGGAGATGGAGATGGAGGAGGAAGGGAGGGTGAAGCAGATGAAAGAGAAGTCACGACTTGAGGAGGAGGGGTCACAGGAAACGGGGATCTTTCGGCGGGAGATATCCTTAGCAGAGGCTCTCATGTTGTTTAGGTACAAGGTGTGTTTCCTGTGAGCAGGACTACAGCCAGTCCCCCCCCCTCCACCTCCTCCTCCACCTCCACCTCCTCCTCCACCTCCACCATCCGTCCCCTGAGGAGGCTCTGATATCAGCCAGGACTAAATCTGATTCTCAGTGTTGTTTTACACACAGTCTCCTTGTCCCCGTCATCCAGCCTCACCCCCCCGAGGGACGAGCTGCGTCTGAGTCTCTAACAGAATCATTTGTTCCGAGCAAAAACTCTTTTTTTATCTCTTTACAACCAAACACTGAAAAATTAATATAATTTGGTAATTAACTGAAGAAACATCCAGTGGGGGAAAGTAAGGAAGTACATTTAGTCCTTCAGTACAGTACTGAGGTACTTGTGCTTCACTAGAGTATTTCCATTTTGTGCTACGTCATATTTCTACTCCACAAAATGTGAGAGGGAAGGATTTGACTTCTTACTGCTCTACATTTACCGGACACCTTTATCTTTAGAGAACACGTGTTAATTTTAAAAATTACACTGTTAAAGATTAAGATAATAATCCCCGTCGTTTTGTCAAAATAGGTTTCTGACACACAGCGGTGTGGAGGATCAAAGACTGCATCCAGACGAGGGACCGATCATCCCTGGCTAGAAAACTTTCTATTGAACTTCTGCCTTTTCACAGCGTAAACAGAAACCTGTCTAACTCTGACGCTGCCCCCACTGTTCATGTGTTCACTTGCATCTCATGGACGCGTAGCATTAATGTCTGAGGACGTGCACAACCAACGCTCACAAGGAACGCAGCACACGTGAAATAACCACGATGTTTTCTGTCATTGGTCAGACGTCTCTGAGTTTATCTTTGCGGCATCGTAATGATCTCTTTCAGTGATGTAACGTTTCCTGGTGAAAAAGGCGAAAAAACACCAGTTTTTCATGATTATACAAACCCTGAATTTAATACCTGTTCTGGAGCTTTCGATCATATGACATGACCGACCTCAGCAGATGGAGTTTTAAATCTGAACGTCTAAATCTTCTTGTCTTAATCCATAAAGTCACGCAAACAGATTTTTTTGCAGCAGACATTTTGTCATGTCAGAGCATGAGAAGCACAGATGTTACTAACAACATTAATAATGGCTGCATCCCATTTAGTTTGCCAGCTCCAGGGCTCTGGTCCACTGGGACTCTTAAATGGACCAGAGTCACCATTAATGTTGTCAGTTCCACATGTGCTTTTCATGCTATGACCATGGATGTAGTGATGGACAGGTGTACTGGGCACAGGCTCAGGGGCCCAGGGGGTCAAGGGGCCCCTGGAGACACAAAACAACAACAAAGATAAGTTAAAATGTCTTCTGTTAAAAAGGCTTATTTAAGATATAGAACAGTTTGTATGTTCATCATATTTCTATTGAGATAAACTGCAGCAGGAATGAAACGTTATTACTCCAGATCGAGATGAGTCATTCCCGTCTCATTCATAAGATGCTGAGCCGTGAGATCAGATACTCTATAATGGCAAATGCATTTGCTGATTGTCTCTCTTCTTGTGTCTCTCCAGCTGGTTAAAACCAAACAGAGGAAGGTTTCTCTCCAGCCATGCAGAAGGTAATCCATCATCCCACTGGCCTTTAGAAATGACAGTTGGAGGAAATAAAAAGTGCACACATTCATGGCAAAAGTTGAATCTACACACGGCTCTCTGCTCCAACAATGATGTAGTTTTGTCCCTCGTTTCTATTAGTGATGATAAAGTTGTTCTCATCAGGGTAATAGCTGAGAATTAAAGTCCAGAGGAGCCAAAGTCATGAGCAGCGAGACGATGAGACAGATTGGAAACAAACCAAAGTCAAACCAAAGTGTCCAAGTGCAGACCTCATGTCTGGAGACGACCGTTCTGTAAACCAATGGCAAAACAGTTGAGTCACACCCAGTTCATCACCTCCACAGAGTTTCAAATCACATTCATTCACTTCAGTTTGGATGAGCATGAAACTGTCCTGCTGGAATCATTCGAGTCCAAAAGATGAAAAACTGTTAGAAAAGCTCTGGTTCAAGAAGCCCATGGACATGAACACTGCTCTGTTAGCGACCTTTGCTCCCTACAGACTTTAACCACGTCTGACATCGTTCACAGTTTCTCTGCTCGGGACTTTAAGAAGTGTAAATTTAATGTTATTTGTCAAAAGCTGCCAAATATTCTTTATTTTAAAGCAAGCTAACGCTAATTTAGCTAAATAAATACAACCTGGTTGATGCTACAAGCTAACATACTAGACCAGAAACCGGTTATATCCTCTGGTGTGAACCTGAACACAAACCTGTTTAAGGTGTGGTCCATGTCAGTGAATTACATCTGCTTTCAAAACAAATACAAGAAACAGAAAAATGAAAAATGTTTGTGAAGTATCTTTAACTCCATCCCACTCAGGATGTAGAAGTTATGATACTGTAACACCAAACTGATCTTTAATGGCATGTTAGCTTAAACATTAGCATGAATTTGAACCTCTCAGAACATGAACATAAAATAGAAAAATAAAAATATTTCCATTTTTTTTGAGAGGTAAAAGCATCATAACTTTAATGGAAAACAAAATATCATCATATACCGCAAGCTAATGCTTAACAGCACGTTAGCTTACTGAGGTTAAACATTAGCATTAAGTTGAACCCTAGTCCTGTTATTTTTCACAACTTGCTAATGCTAAAATGCTAATATTAATAAAAAAGACTGAAGATGAATTCAACATGTAGAACTTGTACATTCAAATTTCTGTGTGGCTTTGTTACAGACTGGATTTTATTTCACTTAGCATAGCAGCACTTCCTGTTTGAAGCTACTGTAAAAAAAGTTAAATTAGCTGGTAAAGTAAATCTGTTTGTTTCCTGTGCTCTTGTGCATAAAGAGGAGTGTGTCACACTGTGATGATGGTTTGGTAATATTGTCACTGGGTTAGTTTTCTCTATAAATCATTTAATTCTATTGTCGTGTCTGTGTTTCCAGATCAGGCTGAGTGCATTGCTTTTATTATTAATATAAATTATGGATAAAACTATGAAAATAAAACCTGAGTTGTGATAAACTGGAATGATTTCACCTCCTAAATGTTTCTGTTGGCGTCAGGTGGAAGGACGGGTAACTCCGGTCAACCTGCCTTCTTCCAGGGGCCCGAGCGCCCCGGGGTCTCCTGCCACGGGCATCATGGTAAACTTGTACCTGCTCAAACACACCTGTAGTATCAGTCTGTGCACACATACACACATTAACCTGCTATCTGTGTGTGTTTGTGTGCGTGTGTGCGTGCGCGTGTGCGTGTGTGTGCGTGTGTGTGTGTGTTTGTGTGTGTGTGTGTGTTTGTGTGCGTGTGTGCGTGCGCGTGTGCGTGTGTGTGCGTGCGTGTGTGTGTGTGTGTGTGTGTGTTTGTGTGTGTGTGTGTGTTTGTGTGCGTGTGTGCGTGCGCGTGTGCGTGTGTGTGCGTGCGTGTGTGTGTGTGTGTGTGGGTGCGTGTCTGTGTGTGTGTGTGTGTGTGTGTGTGTGTGTGTGGTGCTCAGGCCCGAGTGAACGACCAGGTGGTGGGCTACAGAGACCTGGCAGCTCTGCCCAGAGATAAAGCCATCCTGCAGGTGGNCGTGTGTGTGTGTGTGTGTGTGTGTGTGTGTGTGTGTGTGTGTGTGTGTGCGTGTGTGTGCGTGTGTGTGTGTGTGTGTGTGTGGTGCTCAGGCCCGAGTGAACGACCAGGTGGTGGGCTACAGAGACCTGGCAGCTCTGCCCAGAGATAAAGCCATCCTGCAGGTGGAGAGACCAGACCTGATGACCTACCAACCACACCTGACCTTCTCCCCGCTCGACCCGCCGCGCAGAGAGGTACACACACACACACACACACACACACACACACAGATAGCAGGTTAATGTGTGTGTGTGTGTACAGACTGATACTACAGGTGTGTTTGAGCAGGTAAGTTTACCAGGAGACCCTGCCAAGGCACCAAAGGCAGGTTGTGACAACTTTATGTTTTAGACATTATGTAGATTGTGCGGTAAAATAATCAGCCTGGAAAGGTTTAAAATGAAGACATTACACCCTCTCTAACTCCTTTTGTCTCAACCTCATTATTTCTGTAGTTACTGTAGTAACAGTATTAAGTCGTATTTTGAGTGTGTTATAATGTCGGCCTTGTGTTTCTGTGACCTGCAGCGATCTCTCTCTCCTCCCTCCACATCTCCCACCATGTCTCCTGAGGTAAGACTCTCACTCACCTGTCATGGAGCAGATAATGCAGGTACATCAGCCTCACACCTGTAACACAGCACAGTTAATAAGAGACAGAATACAACATTTGTTCAGTGCATTATGACATTTTTGCACCGTTTTTTCCTCAATTTTTTTATGCAACATTTTCTTGGTAAATACTCTGGAGAGCCAGCGTGAGGACCTACAGATGGCTTTCCATCATCACACCTCTCGTGCACAGAACAGTAACAGTGGAGTTTGTCGTGTCACATGAATCGTCTCCACGTCTTCGGGTCGTGTGGAAAGATTCAAATGTTTTGGGAGAATATTTGTTGGTTATATGTGTTTGGGATACTGGTCTGATAAATGATTCTGTAAAAGCTGGAAACTCGGGTGATGAAGACCTTCACTGCAAACTGTGACACTATAAAACCTGGATCTGGGTCAAGTCCCAGAGAAGTATTTAAGTTACTGAATAAGAAATGCGTGAATTTGTTTTTACTTTTCTTCCGTTCAATGTCTCCAAAGTTCAAACAAAACAAGCGACAAAAAAGGGAGTTATTTGTTAAAAAGCAAAAGTTATTTGTTTCCTGTGAAAAACGAAGAACTAAAACTCTTACGTTTGAACAATAGTTGGACAAAGTAAATGGAAAATACAATATTATATAACTTCAAATACAGTTTGATTATCATCCTTTTCCTCACGTTCACTTATTAAACATTTCTATAACCTGAGCTTGAAGATTCATTCTTCACCATGTCCCCTTACTCTGTGTCATCAAAGCTTTCAGCCACATTTCATGGTCTTCCTCAGTTTGGTTGTCGACTACAGTTGGAGCTAGTGGACGTTTATCACATAAGTGAAACTCCACCCTCAGGGAGCTTGATAACAACTAAACCGTCTCCATGACAACTGAGCAAACTCCACCTGCTGATGAAGACCATTAGATGTGGATGAAACAACGAGTACTTGAATTCAATTTATAGATTCCACGTTATTTAAAATGATATTTACTGAAGACAAAAGCTGGAATAAAGAATAAATCATTTAGAATTCCAAGCTGAGAGGAGACGAACCCTCGGTGACCTCTCATGTCTCACTGCCGGGTCACGACCCAGACATTAAGGACAAACAGTGGTTGGACTGATGTCCTCATCCTCTCGTCTCTCTGCTTTGTCTCCTCCGTGTTAGAAATGTGACATTTAATGACTGGAGTTTTCCTGCAGCGCTGGGAACAGAGAGCGTCTCTGTGGCGGCGGCTGTGACCTCACTGATGATCTCCATCAGTCATGAATGAGCTTCAGTCCTGTGAAGTCAAATCTAATTATACTCCAGGGACAGAAGGGAAAAACTGCTGAGACTCAGAGTCACTGTCAGTTTCAGTTTCAGTCTGAATCTGTGTTTACCGCTCACAGCGCCACCTGCTGGGCCGACCGTTTACAGACCAGAATCTCATCCTGTCAGTGCCGCTTTTCAAAAGAAAAGCCTGTGTGTCAAAATAATCCAGCTGCCATCAAAGCAGTCCGTCATCCTGGACAGACGACGGAGAGAACTATTAAAACCTGTATCCAACATAGTTTATAAGATCAATCTGCCCAGCATCATCCTCATCCTCATCATCATTATCATCCTCATCCTCATCATCATCCTAATCATCATCCTCATCATCATCCTCATCCTCATCCTCATCCTCATCATCATCTGTGTGTGTTTGTGTGTCAGGTGAAGGGACGCAGAGCAGAGAGTGACAGTGGTTCTCCTGGAGGATCAACGCTGCAGCTCAACGCTGGACGCAAGATCAGCACCAGCCTGCAGCATTTCCACAGACCAGGTCTCTCACACACACACACACACACACACACACACACACACACACACACACACACACACCTCAGATGAAACTACGTCCCTGTTTGTCACATTAGAAACAGGCTGCAAATCTGTTCTTTTCTTGTCTTGGAATTAAAATAGATAATAATAGTAAAAAAGATCAATAATATTGATATATTAAGTTTTACATGAGACAGTTCAACCAGACATGATGTGATTCTCAGTCAGTCGAATGTTTTAACTTTGAATTTAATTTTTACAAGGACTTTATTTAAAGGCCAGTTTTTATTTTAACATCGTCTCCCAAAAACACTCAGTTTCATTATAAGAGTGTTTTGTTTTATGGAGCCCGGATCTGATCCACGAATAATTTAATCATATGAATCAATAGATTAATGAAGTGATACATTTTTTAAAAGCTATTAGTTGATGAGTTAAATTACATTTAAATTTATTTAAAATTTTAATGATGCATTAATAAACTCAAAGTAAGAAAAGACAAAAAAACAATTAAAAGGTCATTAAATTTTTCAGTTAATTAATTCTATTTCCTTAATTTTGCAGTTCCATTAAAAAATTCAACTATGAATTCACTATTAATATAGATCATAAACATATAATTAACACAGCGAATGATATTTTTTATTATGATTAATGCATCATTTAAATGCAAATTTAATTAATCAGTTTATTTAATTGTAGTTTAACTGATTATAAATAAACTAATACAAGTTAATGAGTATAATGAAAATTATTTGTCATTGTAGTTTTAATTTCAATTCTAATGTTATTAATTTTATATTTTTGGTATAGATATTATACGTCATCTTCACATGTGGTTAATTGATTTTATGTTAATACTGTCACTCCTGGACTTCCAAACTCTGACACCTGAGAAATATTTTTTCAGATAATGGAACCAACATCTACAGGAAACCTCCCAACTACAAACAGGGTGAGCTCTTATTCTTGTTTATCAGTGTCTTTATGCGTTTTCTGCTCCGTCCTCACTGACTTCCTGTGTTTACTGTGTCTCTGCAGATGGTAAACATGTGGAGGGCAGCGGAGTCATCCAGTCCGCAAAGTTTCCTGCAGCTCAGCCTCCGGATCCCAACCAGCCCTCCAAGATAGAGACGGAGTACTGGCCCTGCCCCCCCTCGCTGGCAGCCATGGGTAACACACACACACACACACACACACACACACACACACACAGATCCATGTAAACACACAGAGTGAGGCTGAGGTTATGTCCACACTACTATGTTTTTGCCTCTGTCCACACGACTTGTTGTATTTTGAAAACTCTGGGGTTGTGTTTTATTTTGAAAACTCTGGGGTTGTGTATTATTTTGAAAAATCTGGGGTTGTGTTTTATTTTGAAAACTCTGGGGTTGTGTTGTAGTCTGGACAGAAAGTGAGACGTTTGTAATCGATGAGGTCACACTCATGGTCTCCCCTGATTGGCTCTCATCAGCCTGGACTACCAGTGGTGAATACAACATGATAATGAATGACAGAGTTACTGACCTTGTTGTCTTTGCAGCTGTTGTTCACTTACATTCTGTTTTAATGCTACAACTGCAGAGGAGACAATCTACTTCCTGTATACACCAGCTTGCATATGCCCAGTGTAGTGAATGCACATGTATGAGTTTTCAGGTGTGACAGTCTGGACGGATATCGTTTGAAAATGGCGTTTTAAAAAGAAATGGTAGCAGTGTGGACGTAGCCTGAGTTCGGTGACAGATCTAACTTTAAACGTGAACTCTCGCAGAGATCGAGTGGAGGAAGAAGAAGGAGCTGCCGGAGGAAGATGAGTTTGAGGACCTGACAGAAGAGGCCAAGACGCTGCAGGAGCAGGAGCTGGAGAAGGTCAGTTACTCGAGATGAATAAAGGTTATGACCTACCTGTCTGACACCTGTAACACCTGAGCTCCCTGCGTCTGTGTCCAGATCAAGTCCAACCTGGGCCGTCTGATCCTGAAGGAGGAGAAAGAGAAAGCCGTTTATCGGAGGAAGACACAGTCGCTGCCCGACAGAACACACATGCACACCAGTGAGAAACACTGACCGTCTGAGGCTTTATCTGCGTTTAGTTCCTGGTTCAGGATGAATCGACGCTCACTGAGATTACCTGTGTTTCTGTGTTTTACCTGCAGGTTTGTCAGCGAGTGCATCAAAGTCTCCTTCACGTTCAGGCTCAGGCTTGACCAGAGTGAGTGTTTGTGTCTGCAGCTGCAGACTGTGAGACTGGGTCTACACAGGAGGAATATTTAATAACTAGGCCAGCGCACTGAAAGGAAAAACATTATTATCACAGTTCACATGTGGCGTCGCCTCAATAATAAAATGTAAAGTCAACACTGAAACAGCTGAGGAGTGTCTCATTGCACTCACTTTATTTTATATTATTATCTGGATATCACAAATTAATTATTACATGATATCAGGATTAAATTAACAAACAAAACAAACCAAATAATAAGATAATCATAAAGATAATTATTATTATTATTATTAATAAAATTATTGTTATCTTGGAAAAACAGGATAATTATCGTATTATCTCAAAAAAAAAAACGTTATTTTTAATGACTTTTTATCCTGAGATTATGTGATAATTAACTGATATAAATATAAAACAGTATAAAATAAAATGAGTGCAACAGCTCCCGTACAGAGCTAATATCACAGGGTTGTAATGTGTAATACCCACGTAGGCCACAAGGGGCTGTGAAATATTTTTTTTTCCTTGTGGCTAAAATGAGTATTACTTCTTGTACTTGCGTCTCAGAGCTTCCGTATGTCGCCATTTACAATTCCAGAAACAAAATGAACCTTTTAAAGTGAATTTAGTTTTTCAGTGTAAAACGTGTAACCAGGTGTTTGGTGTTTGCAGATGCAGTCTGCAGAGTTCTCCACAGACGGAGACAAAGGACCATCAGGTAGGATTCATGTTCAGTTTTATACAATGAAACGGAGGAAAGAGCTCATCTGTTGGGGACTATTTTAATGTTGATGCTGGTGGAGGAACACGTCGCAGTGCGGCTCACTCATGTGTTTTTTATTCCCTGTCCTCGCCGTCTCTCCTTCCTGTCGTTGTGTTTTGGCAGCTGCTCAGGTGAGTGTGTGTCGCCTCCTCAGACATGAACTGTGTGTGTGCTGCAACTGAACAGCTGCAGGTGTGAACTGACTCCTGCATGAGCTTCTGCACAGTCCTGAACACAGTGTGTGTGAGCAGATGCATGTGTGTGTGTGTTTGTGTCACCATGCATTTTCTCTTTGGCTTGCCGTCCCTGTGCTGCGTTTGTGTTCTCCAGGTTTTACGTTGTTGTGTGTAATTTTTGTTGCGTTTGTTCTGCTGTAGAACGGAGAAGCTCGCAGGGAGAGGATGGACAGAGGAAACTCTCTGCCGAGCATCCTGGAGCAGAAGGTGAGAGCTGCCAACGCTTTCTAACAACACAGAATCAGTGGAGGATTTATTGTTTGTATAATCATTTATACAGGAGAAAGGTTTGAAGAGTATAATTTGTTCAAAATAAACCAACATGATGTGATTATTGTGAACTGAACCAGGTGGAAATTAAAATTTATTTTCTTCTCCACTGAACCTCGTTGAGAAAGTTCATGTTCCAGACGTAGATCTGATGAGATTTTGAGGTCGGAGCTTTAATTAAAAACATTTTTATACAGTTTTTTTTGCATTTTCTGCAAATGTTTCTGAAGCATGAAACAGGAGGAAAGAAACAACTTTAAAAAGAAACTTTATGATCTGATATTTATTTATCAGTGTTTTCTCTGAAGCATAAATGTAGATGTTTTTAAATGTGTATATTGTTTATGGTTGTTTGTGTATTTATTATATATTAACACATCGTGTTGTTAGATGCTGCAGATATAAATTTCTGGGGTCACAGTTAATGGTTCAGTCATTTTGTCATTAACATGACAATGACAATATTATCTGATAATAATTATAATAATAGCTCCTGACCATGGACGTCACAGTTCACGTCTCTCTGCTGCTCAGGTCTATCCCTATGAAGCGCTGGTTGTGACCCACAGAGGGCGCTGTAAGCTGCCGCCAGGAGTGGACCGCACTCGACTGGAGGTGTGTATCACAGTGTGTGTGTGTGTGTGTGTGTGTGTGTGTGTGTGTGTGTGTGCAGGCGTGTTGGATCAGTGGTTAAGGTCTGCAGTGAACTAGTTTCACTAGTGATGTGTGAAGCGGTTTAACGAGACCCGTTCGGACCCTGAACCAAGAAATCCTCGGAAAATCAATCCTGCACCTGAAGATGTTTCTATTTTCTACTGCTGTCAGAGAGTGTAGAAAAACAGCGACATCTCACTCTGAGTCCGGCTCTGAAATCTGCTTTTAGTCCTCTGATAAAAACTGACCCTGATTCTCCTTCTTCTTCTCCTCTCCCAGAGACACCTGGATCCCGAGCAGTTCGAGCAGGTGTTCGGGATGCCGATGGCCGAGTTCGACCGCCTCTCTTTATGGAAACGAAATGAACTGAAGAAGAAAGCCTCACTTTTCTAACAGGAAGTGACATCGTCCCCGACTAATACTTGACGAAGCACCTGCTTTGAAAGGAGGAGGAGGAGGAGGAGGAGAGAAGCCAGGCCATAACGTCAGATATCCAGCCCTTCATCACGTCCATTCACACCAACACGCCCTCCATCTAACTAACCAATCACGTCCCTGGATGTGAGCCGGCCCCCGAGGATCAGACAGAGTGTTTACTGAAGGCTGGTCCTGATTAACCCTTTACTCTGGCTAACCTTAACGATGCACTGACACTCACATATTACCTGTGCTGCACTTATACTCACTGCTCGCAAATCATCCTCATTACCTGTCTACATCAAACACCACCGCCACCATCCTCATCATCATCCTCACCATCATCATCATCATCATCATCACCATTATACTTGTGCATTGTCTCTGCAGAGGTCTGTATCATGAGGGGAGGTTAGCATGTTAGCAGGTTAGCAGCTCTCTTTGGGTTTAACTCAGGTGTTCTGGACTCATGAAGCTGGTTCACCTGTCAGAAACAACTACTGACCAATCAGATCGCTGGAAAATCATTTCTACAGGATCCTGACAGGGACAAAAGCACTGAGTTTATAATAAAGTCACAAGAAATAAAGAACGAGTGACATTTTTAAAATGATCAGAACAATCACTTCTACTCCAGCCTGATTTAAGATTTCTGACGGTGTCAGTTGCTTTAAATCTTTGTAACTGACTTCATGTGAACCCACATTAAATGCAAGATGCTAATGCTAATGTAGCATCCATCTGTTTAGTCCACACTGACTGACAGCTGATATTTACTGGACCAAAACAAGTTTTCATGTCGACTCAGCAGGAAGAAATCAGCTGTTTTTATCTGTTTATCTGCCGATAGTCAGAATCAGAAAACTCACATCCAGATCGATCATTAATCAGATATTTACACAACAAAACAGAAACCACTCCGTGACTCTGTGACGCTGCCCCCTCTGGTCATGTGCTGAATAGCATCCTGCGTAGCATTAAAGGGGTGTTTGTAGGTTTTCTCTGCCACTGAACGTGGTTTCTTGCCGGGAGCGAGTGGCTGTGGAGCTTCAGCCATTGTTGCGTTTACAAGACGAGACGCTCCAAAGGAACGCAGGACAGACAGGCCAGGGCTAGCTAGTTAGCATGCTAACTTCAGGAGAAGAAAAGACATGACAGAGACAAGAGTCAACATCGGTGTTTGTTTCCACCTCTGGAGACAGATGTTGGTGAGTAAAGGATTGAAGTTCTTCTAGACTGGCAAATAAACAGCTGCTAACGCTAACATTAGCTTTGTAGCAATGGCAAAAACTCTCATATTTCCTCCGAGTGTTTCTACGGCGTCTTATTCTGTGATTATGTTGTTTATATTTCACGAGGCTGTAAATCTCTTTTTATGGTCTAAATCATTAATGGAGGTGACCTGAGGACCGGACCAGTTCAGAACCAGCTTCATGAGACCAGTTATCAGGATGAAAACCAGGAGTCCTAACAGAACCAGACCCAGTTAAACTCTCCTCAGGGTCCAGGCCTCTGACGTGTGTCTGACTTGAAGGACAGCAGCTGCTGTCACATAATAAACATGTAACAGATAATAAATCTATTTATTACGTGAAGCTTTTAATTTATTTGATGATTGTAATTTTTACTGCCACGACTTCGTCAGCTGCTGTGAACAGTTTTTTCATTTCTGCTGTACAGTTGTTTTTTTTTAATTTAACGAGCACTCGCCGTCGACTTCAGTCCTCGCTTTAACTCGCCGCCAAAATCTTCCCGCCAATTTCACCATCCAGACATTTTAAAGGAGTAGTCCGCACTTATCAACATGGTAGCGTCTGTATTGGATCGTGTCTTGAGGTAGAAACGTCTCTGCCGTCGTCTCCGTGCTCGCTGTGCGGTCTTCATGCTTTCTTCCGGTCACACCTTCCCGTCCTCTTTGTTTCTGTTGTACGATGTGAGGGAGTCAAATAAAGCCGAGAAAAACGTTCAACATCTGGTGGTTTTATTGTCTCTGTTTTATATCTGATACTTATTTCTCTGCAGTTTGAAGTTTTAGACTAAATGAATAGTTTTAAAGCATCAGTTCAGTTAGTGGTTTAAAGTCCATGCAGTTTTCATTACAGGAACTACTTTCTACCAAAGAAATAGTCCCTGTAAAAACTGTGGACTGGGTTTCTGTAGATTATCCAGACTAACATCATGTTCTAGAAACAAAACATTTCTTTAAGGCTGCACTGATCAATATTCCTTTAATATTACTAATGGATGTATCAATGTGTGAATATGTAAACACTTTCACAACTATATAATCTTCCATGTGGCCCAAAGAAAATCAGTTAATGCAGCTTTAAACGTGACTTTAAACCTGCCATGCACACGTATCTTTGTGAGTAATAATCTTATTATTTATTTTTACCTTCTGCAACATTTGATGTTTAATGTGAAGCATAAAAATTATTTGTTTATTTAACAATTGTTTGACATCAAGGTTTGGCTTCATGAAAATTATAT
Organism: Seriola dumerili; assembly: GCF_002260705.1. Classification (NCBI taxonomy): domain Eukaryota; kingdom Metazoa; phylum Chordata; class Actinopteri; order Carangiformes; family Carangidae; genus Seriola; species Seriola dumerili. The sequence goes on from NW_019175441.1 coordinate 22,083, forward strand.
TAGTCTATGTATTCATTAACAATGTTATGTTTGTTAAAAATACTGCATAGGACTGATACTGTGTGTGTGTATATATATATATATATCTCAGAGCCTCCTCTCGTCTGATTGGCTCACAGACCTGTTGTCACTGGAGCTGCAGAGAGAGAGAGGAGATGTGAAACTACACTGAGGTGGTTTTTATATCTTCTGATGGATCAACAGAAAACATTAGTGCTGTCTGGTTTAATGGTGTTTAACATTTCTCTGACTGACATTTCCTGGCTGGTGTATTCATCAGCAGCTGACTGTGGTTTTGTTTTCATCACATTAAACATGATAAGAGGAACATCTGTATCTGCAGCTGTAGATTTAAACCTCCACGGATCCGTCGTGGATCTAAATATAAATCCTGATATTTTCCATCTTTACTATAAAACCGACATGTATTCTCTTTCTGCTCATTTGTTGCTACAGATTTTCACCCCTCCCCCCTCCTGAGAGTTTTTCACACCTATTGTGGCGAGAGATTCAAAACCCCCCCCCCCTGTATTTTTATTATCATTAACCTTTTGTGTCAAACTTGAGCTGCGGACACTCGAGCCGAGCGAGCTGCAGGTAATAACGTGGAGGGTCTGTGTTGCTAAGAAACATATGGGCCTACACATAAAAGCGAGGAGCTGGCCACGTTTCAATGCCACTCGTCTCTGCCGCCGCACAAAGCAGCACATCCCACGCCGGCCTTTGATTGGCAGCCGCTCGGCGTCCTTGAGCGCTGAGAGCAGCAGCAGCATTCAACACACACAAGCAGCCGTACTTTTCTGTTTTTTATTTGAATGGAGTGAAACATCTACATAAATGAGAGGCCTCGCAATACATGTACTCGACAAAAAAAGTTCTCGTTTTTCTTTTTTTTCAAATTTAGCTGTAAAGAAAAAAAGATCTAGATTTAATCTTATTTTAAACGGTTTCTGTACATTCTGTGAGATATGTTCTGAGACCAAACAGAAGTCAGAAACGAGGCCCAGACTCCGCCCACCCACCGCCCCCAAAACATAAAGAAACAAATAATTAATTAACCCCGCCCAGGTCCTCGTCATCACCGCGGACACACACCTGAAACACACCTCAAGTCACCGCCTCCGATTCCCATGATTCTCTTTGTGTCTGATTAAAGGATCATTCCGCTTTAGTGCAACTCGTTTCTCTCTGTGACGGCGACACCAGGGAAACATCTGAGACCCGGTCCGGTTCATCCACACCTCCAGGTCTTATCTGAGACCCGATGCAACCGGTGGTTTCACTCTGCATCCCAGCATGCACCTGGCTACAGGAGCCATTAAGCTCAGTGTGGCTGATCCGGATTAAACGCCGCAGGTCTGAAAACAGCTGGTCGACCAGATCGTTAGTGGAGCGGGAGAAAAGACGGACGCTTCTCGTCATTGTGTCGGAGAGTCGAGCAGCTGCAGACGACACTTGGTGTTGGTGAGCGCTGAGCCAACAACCTTCACAATAAAACACGTTACATAAGAACATGTGCAACACGAGCCTGAGATATAACCACGCACTAATTATGAATAATTACTGTCTGATCATGTTGTGTATCTTCTCAATGACACAACAACACAACGGCTTCTGCAGCGTTTCGTCAGGAAAAGTTCAGTGAATTATTCAAATTGGAACTGGAGCGATTAATCAATTAGTCAGAATCAGCAGCTGTATTGATTATTGTCTAATTCTTTTAATCATCTTTAAGCAGAAATGATGTTTTAAAGAAACTGATCAACGGACAGAACAAGACGATTAGAGACGTGTGTGTGTGTGTGTGTGTGTGTGTGTGTGTGTGTGTGTGTGTGTGTGTGAGTGAGAGATCACTGACTGTAACTTTCAGGACAAATAAACTCTCAGCTTAATTTAGAAGATGCGATTTCATTCGTTCTCACTGTAGAAGCAGCTTCACGTCACCGTGACGACCGTTTACGAGCATCGTTCGTTCCCGTCAGAGTTTCTAAAGTCGACAGTCACAGTCAGGTGAGGCGTGAGAGGACGAGCTCCCTGCAGGTCACGTTTGTTTACAACAGGAAGTGCGGCTCATAAGGTTACTGCCAAGTTGCTATAGCGACGACTCAGCATCATAACCATGCAGAGAGAAGCTGGTAGGCGGAGCTCGACTTTAGATCTGTGAGTTGTAAAGAAGCAGAACAATCCTTTAACTCTTCCTCTCTCTCTCTCTCTCTCTCTCCCTCCCTCACCCCTTCTCCCCCGCTCTGGATAATTAAGCCTAAATCTATGTGCTGTAAAAAAAAACAAAAAAAAAACAAAAAAAAAAAAAAACAAACAAAAAAAACATCACATTGAAAAGAGGGAACAATTAAAATATACATATATAATATAAATGTCAATACTTGCTCCTGGGAGCTCAGTCACACTATCATTGGCATAAGAAAGGATGGATTTTATGCGATCTGATTCTGTTGCTTCTGTTGTGTGTGTATATATATATATATGTGTGTGTGTGTGTGTGTGTGTGTGTGTGGGCACGAACACAGCGTTTCAATGAGCGTCACTTCCTCCCCCAAAAGAAAACGGTGTGGTCCTGAACACCCGCCTCCTGATTAGAAAATGGATTTGAAGTCCACCAGCTGAGAGTTGATCCTGTTCAGTCTTAAACTATGATATTTAATAGATGATAAAATAAATTAAGCGCGGTGAGAGTCGCTCGGACTGAACTGCCTCGTCTCCTGCTCTTAAAGGAGAGAGAGGGAAGGAGGAAGGAAGGAAGGGGAGGGGAGGAAGAAGAGGAGGAAGAGGGGAGGTGAGGGGAGGAAGGAGAGGAGGGGGGAGGACCTAGGCCTGCGCGTTGGTGCCGTTCTTGTCCGGGGGTCCGGTGCTGGCCGGCAGGTTGTTGAGGGAGGGGGCGGCCTCTTGCTGCTTGCTGTCGCGGCGGGGGGGCATCCTCTCGTTGATGCGGTCCAGACCTCGGGCCTCCTCGAAGCTCTGGATCTTGTGCTGAGGGTTGAAGCCTTGAATGGCTGCGAGGAGAGAGAGGTGCGTCAGAGCAGAACCACAGAGGATGACGAAGAGTGAGGACGAAGGTCTAACAGCAGCAGGGTCAGAGTCACGCGCTGATCTGGGTTCAGATTTAGACTGAGGAGGATAACAGTAAGAGCTGCTGAGCGCCGTCAACTTCCTGTTTCACATCACGGACACGTCGACCTACCAAACGCCAAATATCATCACGGAAGACTAAAAAATAAACTGTAAAGATCCAGATTTCATGACGGAGTATTTGGTTCATTTAGGAAACAAATCTGAAATTTCAAGAATAAAGTTGTAATTTTAAAAATAAAATAATATTTCTAATCTTGAAATACTACGAATATTACAACTTTATTCTCATAACACTACAACTCTTGAAATATTAAGACTTTACTCTTGTAACACTACGCCTTTTTCTTCTTCTAATATTATTGCTTATTATTTCTGTATTTTTCCTGCTGTTGGTCCAAACAAGAATCTGTCTCTTTATGTTTAAACCAAGTTATTTCTCTGTTTCCAGGGTTTTCCATGATTCTAACGTCCATGTTGTTTCTCTCAGAATAATAATAACAACAATAATTACAGGATATTTTTCAGACGGTGTCTAATTAACACGCAGGTGCTCGACTGATTTATTTTAACGTCTTTAACAGCTGGAAACAGCTGGAAATCCACTTTGTTCCATCCTCCTACAACCTGAATCCAACCTCAGGTTTCCCCTGTTTGTTTGTTTCTGTTTGTTTTTGAATCAAATTTGAATAAATATTTCCCAGCTGACTTAAAGATCAGTTTAATACCTAATATTTCCTGTGTTCTGAACCCTCACAGCTGTTAGTGGTTGACTTGTGACCCTGCTGCTCGGTCTCTACTGGGTCATGCAGTTTGCAGAGCACTGGGAGGACTGGTTCGTCCAGGAGAGAGAACTTACTTCAAAACAGCACAAGGAAGCGTGAAGACAAAGAGACAGACTTTCATTAAACCAACTCACTCTGATTAACTGTTTCATGTAACTCATCATTCACTGCTATGACTGTTTACATGTTGTAATCCTTAAACAGTTAACACAATAAATCTCACACAGTCTAAAGTGCAGGAACTATTACATGAAATCACAGGATTTTAAAACACAATCAGGAATTGAAAATAATGGACACAATCCTGTCTGATCTTTCTCTAGTTAGTTTCACAGACACGACAGTAACAGAGGAACTAGGAGCTTTCTCCATAAAGGTCTGTGAACACATCACCACATAAATTCCTTCACAACAAAGGTCCAGTGCTGGTTAACCCAAACCAGAGCTGTTCTCTTTATTAGCTCATTGTATCTCTTGTTAATTGTCTTTGTTTGACTGTTTGTTGTTGTCTCTTTTTAGACTGAACATATTTCTAGCTAATTGTAGGATATTATTATGTAAAAGCTCAACTGGGGACAAAGATTAACAGCTATAAACTCTGTGCAACACATTGGTTTCATACATTGTTCTGAAGCTGGTAAACTGCATCGTCCATATTAAATAAATCAATAACAAAATGAATCTGAGACACTGAACCTCACGCAAGACGACTTCTTTTATTTTGAAAGTTTTGAAGTCAGTTTCACCTTCGACTTTCCAGGATCAGAGACATGACTCATTATTCACTGCTATGATTGTTTACATGTTGTCTAAACTAACACTGCTGGCCCCGCCCACAGCAGTGATGTCATCACTCTGCTAGCGTACCGGTGCTCCTGCTGAACCTGCAGCAGGTCACACACTGACTGTACGTGACGACCTCAGAGATCCCAGGTGGATCACCTTCACTTCCCTCAGTACCTGTCAGTGTCAAACCTCTGCGTTACCGAGGTGACGTGAGGTCAGCTGATCCAGCAGCAGCTGTGTGAACAGTGAGTCTGTGTTGGACCTGTGGTGACTCAGCTGACTCCACCACAGGGACACACTGTGTCTGTTGTTGCGTGAGGCTCAGTGTCTCGGGGATACGTGGAACTAACTTGCTCCATAAACCAGCGGACTGTGACCTTTGACCTTTTCTCTGCATTAAAACAGGATTACAGTTTCCTCGTTTGACTGAAAACACATTAATGGTTAAACCAGGACACACAGCAGAGACAGACAGAGACAGAGACGGAGACGGAGACGGACAGAGATGGTTGCGTACCTCGTGCCTCTTCTGCCTCTACGGTGGCTGTGTAAGCGTGAGTAGAAGTGCCATGCCCAAAACCAATGGAGAGAGAGTGGGAACGTTATATATCAACGCATTCAGTCAGTCCTGTTAACATGTAGTCAATCATCATACAACCCCCCCCACCCCCCCACCCATTACACCAGGTCGTGACCCGTACAGACAAGAGGTTAGAGCACAACCACAGAATCAAATCATCATCATCATCATCATCATCATCATAAACATCATCATCATCGTCATCATCATCACGGTTGGTTAGAATGAAAGGTGTTGACATCATGCTGCCGTAAAAAGATCAAATACATTGATAAATATTGATTTAAAGATGGATCTGTTCAGAGTGAGGCCTTCAGCTGGATCTGATCAATCAGCTGATGAGTTGATTAGTTACATTAAATGTTTGATGATCTTTGTGTCAGAGACAGAACGACAGGTTCGGATCATTTCAGAATATTAAATCTATATCTGACAGTTTATAGATAAAACAATTAGTCAACTAATCACAAAAATAAACGGCAGATTAATCAATAATTAAACCAATCGTTAGTGATCAGTGGATGGAAACAGGGAAGCTGCTGGAAAGTTCTTGTGCCAGGTCTGAACAATCTGTCATTAACTGTCTACACTCTGAGATCACTTTATTAGGAACACCTGTCCAATCCAACTACAGGCACGCTGATCCAGCTCAGTGCTGTATTAAAGTTGAAGTTGGTGTTGTACTGGAGGACAATCAATTGATCTTTTATTTTTTCTTTCTTTCTTTCTTTCTCCCCAGAAAAAGAAACGATTCCTCTCTGGGTTTTATACAGACGGAAAAGTGAAACGTGGATCCACCTGCTGTAAGAAACTCTTCTTCTCTGACTAAAACCTTTAGAACGGCCAACGCACACGATCAATCAGTGATGATCATCATTACTTTATAAAATCTACCAGCTCGTTAACAGAATGAAGAGACAGCGTCGTCCTGCCTGAACCCTCCCCCCCACTGTCTTTATAGGGCAGCATGGTGGAGCTGTTGAACAGAACAGACCTTTACAGGAGGAGAGGACACTACTTGACATCAGCGTCTCACTGTGTGTGTGTGTGTGTGTGTGTGTGTGTGTGTGTGTGTGTGTGTGTGTGTGTGTGTGTGTGGGGCTTGGGTTAGTCTCTCGGTGTGAGTGCAGGCACAGGGATGTTAGTGTTAGCTTGGACCGTTAGCGCTGGTGGTGAGATGCTCGGCTGCGTTCACACTCACCGCTTTGCAGAGTTCGCCGACCTCCGGACAGAACTCCCAGAGGCAGCGTCCCTGTGGGGGTGAGGCCCTTCAGCTGTAACACACTCTCATTCTCCTCTCTGCACACACACACACACACACACACACACACACACACACACACACACACACGAACAACAGGGTGGAAGAAGAGAAACTCAGTGTAACTCTTAAACCCTGATTTTGAAAGTGCGATATAATAAAAACAACATGGATTTAATCAACCACCAAAGAGCAGAATACAAACAACAGGCTGGGCTGACAACAATCTGGTTTCATCATTTCAATCATCTAATATCAGTTCATAAAATCCCAATAATTTCTTTTTAATAAATGTAAATGTAATAAATGTTTTGGATTGAAAAACCATGAAGACAAAAGCAAAACCCACTGAAAGCTGAAGGTGTGTTTACCTGTCACACATCACTGACCCACCTGTTGTTGAGTCTAAACTACTCACTTATTCTGTAAAGCGCCAAATCATAACGGACATTAATGATCAATATAAATAATAAGAAGTGCGTGAGTGTAAGTGCCATTCTTCATGTAAACGTGAATATTTCTAATGAGGCACCAGGTTAGAAGTTCAACCTACAGCTTCAGCTCTGAGAGAATCTGGTTCTGTGACTGAAACTGAATCAATATTAAATGGATGGTGAAGCTGCTCCACACACAGTGTTCACTGGTTTCACTGTGTGATTGTGCTCTAATTAAAACACTCGGGGCTCTGCTCATCTGCTGATCTGAAGACACCCGACTGACGAACAACCACAGAACAAGAAACAGTCACTTTACCTTGTGTGTTGATTATTCATTGATAGATAATTACTGTTAAACGAATAAATGTTGAATGTAACTTCTTTCTGTCTCTGTGCGTGTGTGTGTGTGTGTGTGTGTGTGTGTGTGTGTGTGTGTGTGTGTGTGTGTGTGTGTGTGTGTGTCTCTGGTATTAAACATTCTGCAGAATTAAAAGACAGTTTTATATATATATATTTAAACCACTGCAGAAACACACTCAGTGTCTAACACAGATTCAAACTCCTGTTCTGGTGTAACTGATGTAGAACTGGTGATGTGTTCGGGGGGTTGATCTCTGTGACAGTGATCAATAGTGATCATCGCTGGACTGATACTGAGTGTTACAGGAACTTCAGACAACATGTCACTGATGCTTTTCTGGGCCTTGAAATAAGTGGGAGAGGTTTTTCTGAAGGAGAACATTCATCATTAAAGGACAAATCGTCCTGACACACTTCCACTGGATTAAAGGAGGACACGTGTAAATCAAGCAAAAAGTCATTAGCCTTGTATTAAAGTGGAGCAGGGCTGTGGAGTGACACAGGACCTTCTCTGATAACCTTCTTCACTGGATATATTTAAGTTGTACTTGCATTAATGGAAACCTAAACCCACTCATGAAAATACAAATGAAATACATTTAAAATCAGAGAGAGTCTGAGG
>NW_019175441.1:32518-40018 GCF_002260705.1 Seriola dumerili
CTCTCTCTCACACTCTCTCTCTCTCACACACTCTCTCTCTCTCACACACTCTCTCTCTCTCACACACACACACACACACACACACACACACACACACACACACACACACACACACACACTACAACTGCTTTTAACAGGCAGCTTCCTTCAGGGTTTCACTTCCTCTGCCTGAATAATGATATTCAGCGTTTAACACTCGCTGTAGGTCGCCACGGAAACAAGCCAATTTTCACACTGACAGCTTTTTTGTTGTTTTTTTTTTTTTACAGGTCTCTTGGACTGTGTCTCCTCGGTTACCGCTCGTTACTATGAGGACTGACAGAGAGCCACACATCCCACACATCAGTGAGACACACTGTTCCTTCATCACCGTGAACACACGCGGATTAATACGCCGCTGAAAATAGTCCCCGGCTAATGCACTGTTTCCTCCTGCTTGATGAAAACTACAGTGAGCAGCTGTTTGAGGAAACTAGGCCGATATACTCGGAGCCACGTTATTACTATTAGATAAAACAGAACAACTCCGATTATTTTATCATCGAGTAGAATTAGAAAATAAAAGCCAGCAGACAGAGGCGCTTTCACCCGTAAATACTGACTTAAACCTAAAGGATGTATTTAAAAACTTATTTCTGGCAGAGCAGTTTGTTTAAATGATCCGCTTCCTGCGGCAGATCTGAGACTGAGCTGCTGCTCTGAGCCACAGACAGAACAGACGTTTGTTGACAAGAAGAAAACAACCAACAACAACTGACACTTTATAAATCCTAATCAACTTTAACTCATTTTATTTCTTGATTACATTTTTGGCTTCAAACCATTTTGAAAACAAGATAATTGAGATAAAACTATTTTTGTGCCTCATTCTTTTTCACAGCAAATTTCATCCCCATACAATCAGCAGGTTGTGGAAAAACACTAATAATAAATAAAAAATATTTTTATATTATATATTTAATTGTAATATTAAGATATTAGATATTTATTATTTTATTTATTTATCTTTAATTTCTTAATGTGTTTTTCTGTTGATTTGTATTTAAAGTTCGAGAAAGTCGACTGTTAGAGTAAGTGCATGTTGTTTCCAAAGTCAATGAGTAATCATGTTAAATGACTGATTCTGATTGTGATCAATGATTCAGCTCTACTTCCCGACTCAAACGTATTCTAATTATTTAAAGTAGGTTTTATTCTGTAGCGGTGTGTGTTGCCTGGAGCTCAGGGACGCTGCACGCTGGTGACGTTTCAAAGTGAAACTAATGAGTTGTACTATGCTGTTTGTGGCCGTAACGTTTGGAGACGACGGTCTGGTCACAGTGAGCGGTGTAGAAATGAACCAGAGGGAAAAGCTGTGACAGACCACGGGTGTCGGGTCTATATGCTGCATGTCTACGTATGGCCTGTAAACACATGCCTTTTGAAAGTGGTCATGCGTGTGCAGGAGGCGCACGCACAGATATGCTCTTTTTTCTTGTTTGTTCATATTTAGTAATTAATATTAATAAAATAAAAACTTATTATCATAATGATTTTTGTTCTGTAATTATTTCTCTGTGCTGCTTGTGGCTGGAGCTGAGACCCGATACACATCTGATATATAATCACACCACATTTTGCATGTTTGGTCTCCACAGTAATATTCAAATTTGTGGTGTCACTTCCTGTTTTTTTTTAATATGCAGTAAATAACTGATCAAAAGAAAAAAGAGTCTTCAACAGTCCGACTGACGGAGGAGAGTCACTCCCTCCATCGACTCTGTTAGATTCACACTGATGTTAAAGTTTAATCTTGGAAGCCTTACATGTCTCCGCCCCCAGGTACATCTCCGACCTACTGACCAGGTGTGTCCAGCCCAGAGTATTGATCTGCTGAAGGTCACAGCTTGTGAGTGGGGGTGACCAGGTGTTCACTATCAGAACCCCCCCACTCTGGAATCAGATGCTTTGACTTCCTTTAAATCTCTTCTTAAATCACGTCTTTGTCTCAGCCCGTCTGCACCTTTTATTTACATCGTTTTATCCTTTATTCTGGTTCTTCCATCTTCTTTTTCTTTTCTCTTCCTGCTGATGTGAGATGTATTTTTATTCATGCTGTTCTTCTCTTTTTATTAAGTTCAGGTTCTTTGGATTTTATCTTGTTTTACTTTTTCTCGTAAAGCACTTTGTAACTTTGTTAAGAAATGTGGTGTAAAAATAAAGTTATTATTATTATTATTATTATAATGTGGTTTTATGTTTGACTGTAGCTCAGAGAAAAGGTTTCTTCTTCTTGGCTCATTGAGAGAACTGAAAGTGTCTGTCTGGACTGAACCACGTGAACGTAGTGAAGAGAAAAGGTGTGATGTGGGTCGGCTGGTTCCAAGCCTCAGATGTCTGACAACAACAGTAGTTCTCATAATTCACACCCACACGACCACGAGGTGACAAACTGTTCGCTGCAGCTTCTTCTTCAAGCTGAACTCAACATGAGTGAAAAGCAACAGCTCTGAGAATCAGTTGGACACCTTCAAGGTCACCCCCCCCTCCCCCCCCAATTCCTCTTACCCTCACACGTGTCGTCTCCCTCTGACATCAGCTCGTCGTCAGAGCAGATGTTCAACACGTTCACCAGCATCTCCGTCACTGTGTGAAAACACAAGAACACGCCAGAGTCACACACACGCACAAACGACACGACGACACTGAGCGTCAAGGTTTTTAATTCTCCTGATCAGGAGGTTTCACTCGGACCAATCAGCTCCAGCTGCCGCGTCTGATCCAGTTTCTAACACTGGGTATCAGCAGCTCATTAAATACGTCTCTACATGCGACTGATGACTGTTTTCATTATTGATTAACTGGCCAATTATTTTCTCCATTGATCCTTCAGTCTATAAAAACATCTACTTTAATAATAATACATCAAATCAGATTAGAGACCGTGTTCTGCTTCAGAAAGATTCAAACGATTATTGATCGAGTGATCGATTAGTTGCAGCTGTGTGAGTCTGACACATGAAACAGCTGCAGCTAATAAACCTGATACACCTTCATATTCACGAGCTGATTCCAACCATCAGGTTTAACTGAAGAAGGTCCTGAAGGTGATGGGATGTTTCTACAGGTTCAAATTATATTTAAGACTTTAAGATTTTTAAATACCACAGAAAAAGAAATTCAATGTCTGACATTCGCCCTGGTGGAGGAATGATGGAAACCAGTGGGGACGATAACATCTGCGCTCCTCAGCTCTATGCAACAAGAACTCTGAAGAGAGATGATCGACTGATGTGCCCCAGATTAACGTCCGGATCAACCAGCAGCTCCTGAAGCATCCTCCAGTCACAACACGCTTCAGGTCATTTAAAGGGAGCGCATGCTGATGATGTCATAAGAGCTGCAGCCATTGTTGTGTTTACAAGATCAGACATTCTTACTTCATTTAGGAAATCTTCCTCACTTTACTTTCAGTGTGTGAATCCTCTACACACACACACACACAGAGACACACACACACACACACACAGTGACAGGACTCTCACCTTTCTCTCCGACGAAGGGCAGAGACCAGGTGAACACGTCCATGAAGTTGGGCAGCCAGTAGGGATGAGGGGAGCAGTTAAACTGCCGGATGTTCATCACATTATTCTCATATTTCAGCACCGCCGCTGAGGACAGAACACACACACACACACACACACACACACACACACACACACACACACACACACACACACACACACACACACACACACACACACACACACACACACACACACACACACACACACACACACACACACACACACACACACACACACACACACACACAGAGACACACACACACACACACACACACACACACACACACACACACACACACACACACACACACACACACACAGAGACACAGACACAAACACACACACAGAGAGACACACACACACACACACATCAGCATTTCCTCTCTCCTGTTGCCAGGGCTTCAAGGTTTCCAACCTGTTGCCATGGTTTCCATCCTTCACTCCTCTCACCTTTGTTATTGTACACATCCAGGTAGTTAGGAGCCGAGAAGATTGTAATTAAAGAGGGGAAGCCTGTCGTCTGACTTTTCCTGTACATTCGATACCTGACGGACACAAACACACAGAGTCACAAAGGAAGCGATGAAGACGAGGGTGAGGATGAAGATGAACTTTCCCTGGGGGAAACATTCAGAGAGACGAGAGAGACGAGCAGACGACACTAAAGTATTTCATTAAGCACATATTTAAAAATCTACTGTGACAGTGAGTGAACCATGTTTCTGATTCACTCCTCTCCCATTAAACATCTGGTGACCCCTCACATCATCATGTGACCCCCGAAACCCCCCCCCCCCCCCCCCCCGACTGGAAACCACAGACTCAGACTCTATGAGCGAACTGTGGAAACAGAGGCACAGAGATAACTCCAGCAGCCAAACTGTTTGATTTATAAACACTGGTGTGAATAATAATATAAGCTATATGTAGTACAGGTAACACACACACTGTAATTATACAGTGATATCAAATGTACATCAACAGCATCTCGCTGATTGTCCACTCGTCCTCTTTCATGCTCTTATGTAGTTTCAGAAGCTGCTGTTTATTTAGTTTTAGTCTCTTTTTCATCATGAAAAAATTCATGTTTTCATCCTGTTTTCTGTTGAAGAAATGAACAGAGACAGTTTCAGCCTGTGCAGATGTTTCTGAGACACAGAACATCTGGTCATCCAGCAGAGATGAGTTACTGCTGTGACGGTGGTTTTCTTGTGTTTGTTTTTTTTGTGAAAATTAAAAAAAGAAAGAACCAAAGACAATCATAATCAGAAATGGAAGAGAATACAGAAATACAGCGTATAATATAATATAATATAATAATCAATGAGTAATCAAAGCAACAGATTGATGTGACTCACCCTGCGTCCTGGGCTTCATGTGCTCGTATTACAGACAACAGGTTATTGTTCATCAAGAAGTCACATACTGCTGGGTAACTGCAGACACACACACACACACACACACACACACACACACACACACACACACACACACAGAGTTAGTACATGAACAAACATGATGACAGAGTGACTCGTCATCACATGATCAGACGCCAGTTTGGTAAATAAACGACTCAGCTGGTTCCAGTGAACCAGCGTTTATATCAGAGTGGAACGCTGCGTTCACCTGCTGCAGGAACAAACTGAGGAGCTTGTTTTCACACCTGAAGCTGCACAAACCACCTCACCTGTCTGTCATGAAGTTAAGGTGCGAACAGGAGGAGCTGTTGCGTTTCGTATTCCACGTCTGAAGGTCTTTAATCTCGTTTTACATTTTACCTGATGAGTGGAACGATCACTTCTACAGACTGCTCCCACACGATCTCATCAATGATATAAAACTGGCTCATGCAGTGGTCCCTGAACGCATCACCAGTGATCTTCATGAGGTTCTCTTTGCATGTGAAGCTTTAGTTGCTACAGTCTTTACATTAAAGTGACAGTTCAGGTTATTAGACTATAGTCAGTGTTTTAGCTGCAGTAGATTCAGTAAATATCATCAGCGTCAATGAGCCAATCAGCATGCAGCAGCCTCGGTGGTGATTGGCTGTTTCTTTGTTTGAGTGTGTAAAGAGGAAGTGAAGCTAAAATCTGTACAATAATGTGTTGTAATTAAATTAATAAAACTGTTAATGAATCGACATTTTGGATGGATACCCAGCCGCGTGTCTGCAGTAGATTCAGATCAGCTCCCAGCTTAGAGGAGCAGCAGCAGCACCTGTACAGAAGCTGTGATGAGCTGCTGGGGGCGTCAAAATCAAACTAACAGCCAATCACCAGCATTGTTAGATCCCGGTCCAAGCACGCTGCATGCTGATTGGCTCACTGACGCCTTAAGTATCAAATCACAAAGACATTTTTAAATCCTCGTTAGTATCAAACCGATTAGCTCGGTCCATAAAAAGTCCCGTTTGATTGGCAGCTCCACAGCAGCAGCGACACGCAGCTAAACGCCGACAGACGGCTGTAATCTCTAATACATCTATCAGGACTGTTGCAGAAACACAGTCATTCACAGTCATTTCTTAATGACTGGTTTAAATGTGATGCTGCTGAAACAAACTAATGCAGGATAAAAGAGGCTTTAGAGCCGCAGCAGCGTTCACCTCTCTCTGACCTCCATGTGGAGTCAACACGGCAAATTCAGTACAAATATTAAGACAGAGCAGAGAATGCTAATATTTGTTTCCACTATCTGTCTGACAGCGGATTTAACAGCGCTCACTTATCCACAGATAAGCCATTGTTTAGAAAAGCTCTAATCAGCTCAGATTAACATGAAGAGCTGCTTTTTGTCTGTTTTTTATTTCCATGTTAAAACGTTTCCCGCAGCGAGCTCCGTCCCCACGCCGCCGCCATACCTGTAGAAATAAGAGCAGCCTCTGACACTGTTGTGGCAGAAGTGTTCCTGGGTCTTTTCTGAACCGTAGTCCTCCCCCGGGTCCGACCACAGCAGGTCACACATCGGCCCGAACGCAGGGGGCTCCTTAAACCGGTCCAGCTGCACACACACACACACGGGAACAGGTAAATGAGACAGGGAGGGGGACCAATCAGAACCAGGCAGGTTCAAAACTCTGGTGACGTTCGGATTTACCACAGGAGAAGAAAAAACACAACTGAAACCAGGAGCACGAGTCATGAAGAAGAATATTACAACTGAAATTATTAAACAATAAAATTTATCTGCAACTATTGTGATAATCAAATAATCTCAGAAGAAGAAGAGGAGGAAGAAAAAGAAGAAGAAGAAGAAGAATAACAGGAAGAGAAGTTTTAATGGACCAACAACAGAGAAATCTAAAGAGACGTTTAAAGATGGAAACACATCAGGTCACATGACACATCTTTAACCTGTCGCCTCCCTCCATCAATAACCTCTAGTTACTGATGTTTAATGTCCTGCAGCAGCAGAACAAGGAGCTCACACACACACACACACACACACACACACACACAGGTCCTGGTGTTATAATCATGTGGCTACATCTGGAAACAGATGCTCACAATGACTGGATGATGAACATGTTGCAGCTGTGGTTCTGTTGCTTTAGCCTGGCCTGGACAATAACAGTAATAATCATAATAATAATGATGTGCATAATTCATGGTAAATGTATTTCCCACAGTCACTGCAGACAAGTGAACATGTTGTATGACTGTAAGGCAAAGACACATTATTTCTACAGCTTCATATTCTTCTCTCGCTGTGTGATTATGTTGTTTATCATTTTCATCTCATTGAAAATCACTTTTCATTTTATTCTGTTTTTTTTCCAGAGGTGTTTTTCATAATGTTCATTACCTGGAGTATTCATGCCATCAGTGTGTGTGTGTGTGTGTATTGATGTGTTAATAAACTGTCAGATGGGCCAAACACAACTTTAATGGACAATAAAGTTGTCTTCTATCCTAATTTCACTGCTGCAGTAATT
>NW_019175441.1:45018-63239 GCF_002260705.1 Seriola dumerili
TAGGACGAGGTCTGAGCGTCAGGGTTGCGGGGGTTTACCTGTGATGGGGGCCTCCACTTCCAGCATGCACTTCTCCTGGCGCAGGATGCTGGCTCCCTCGTTGATGATCCGCAGAGCCGCCTCCTCCTCCAGGCGGCCCTCCTTCACCAGATGGGCCTTCAGCAGCTCCACGCTGGGCCTCCCGTCCACATACAGGTCTTTGACCGTCAGGCGTGTACCGGGAGGATATGGCACCGCTACAGACAGACAGGAAAGAGACAGACGGGTGAAATATGCAGCTCCACACCGACGCCAGCCACACACACACACACACACACACACACACGCTGATAAACCCAGTTGCCTCTGAAGACAGGATGGACGCTGCAGCTTTTACAGCGTGCTTCTGTTAACAATGGTTTCAAACTGAGTCAATAAGAACAGGAGACTCAACAAGGACACAGTGTCACCAACACAGAGAACAGCACACACTGCAGCAGACACACAAACAGCTGATCCTGGTTCAGTTTCTGTGGACACAACTGTACTCGAAGGAAACAACACACCAGCTCTCAAACTAAGTTATTTTCACTCTGGTTCAAATTGAATTTGGTTGTTTTTTATTTTAATCCATTAATCATCTGGACATCATCAGAAAATATTGAAATATTTATTTTCCAGAGTCGAACGTGACGTCTTCAAATGCCTCATTTAGTCCGACCAACAGCTACAAACCAAAGAGATTCAGCTGCACTGATTGGTCGATTGATTGCTCTCAGGCTTCTCTCTGGAGCTCTAGTAACAACAGGTCGGTGAGCCAATCAGAAGAGAGGAGGCTCTGAGCCTCTCTTCTGATTGGCTGACTGTTTTCTGAGTGATCCAATAAAAATAAAGCAGATTTCAGGTAAAAACACTCAGAGAAACCAAATCCTGCAAGGTTTGGATGGTGGGTCCAGGTGGGCGGGGCTTGGTGACTGCTTTGTTGTGACATCACAAAGTTCCAGAAGTCCTGACGGCTGGTTTTAAGGCTCAGTTTCTGAATACAGGCTGTGTGCATTTCTCTGTGACTGAGGCTTTGATACTTTCACAGTATTAATATAGAAGCTAGAGCTGATCTATAATCACACTACACATGGACACAGACCTTTACACTGGAGGAGCTTTAACAGTGAAAATGATCCATTACCAAACTGGACCTGATCCTGAGAGTCAGCAGCAGTCAGTGATATTCCAGAGCTGCAGACATGATGTTTTTTTTTGCTTTGATTTTGCAATCAGATCAGCAACAGAAACTCCTGTGACGACCATAACAACATGTCAGGACTCAACCTGAAGACAAAGGATCAGAGTTTGGCAGCACACACCAGCCCCCGGAGGAAATACCACACAGCTTCATCCCTGGAAAACACCTTGATTTCCCACACTGAACGAACCGTGTCCTAACGAGCTGGAGCTTCATCTGCTTTGTGGAGGCTCATGTCTACATTCACACTCATCCAAAGATGGTTGAGTCCAAGAGGATGCTCCACTCTTTATTATTTTTGAGAAGATAAGAACTGAGCTGTGTCTTCTTTTCAGGTTGTGCTTATGATTCCCGTCAGAGATAAAACTGTAAAAACGTTTAATATCATGATTAAAGTGACAGAAATTACAAGTTATCTGCCACAAATAAATAATTCACAGCACTTTGTGTTGCAT
The DNA here is from genome assembly GCF_002260705.1 of Seriola dumerili. Classification (NCBI taxonomy): domain Eukaryota; kingdom Metazoa; phylum Chordata; class Actinopteri; order Carangiformes; family Carangidae; genus Seriola; species Seriola dumerili. The sequence continues at coordinate 46,696 of NW_019175441.1, forward strand.
TTAAAGGTTAAAATAACAACATTACTCGTTGTGTCCTCAGTCTGAACAGAAAGACAAACTCCACTGGACGTGAAGGAGTCAACTGCCTGTTTTAACAGGTTTACCTGCGTTTAAAAAAAACCTGCTTATACCTGCTGACTTTGGCTGCAGGATGAAAAATCTCCAGAGCAGCACCGTCACTTCTCCCGCCATGTTCCGACTGACAGTAAATCTAAAATGAAAACTTTTAGCTGCACTTTCCAGTAGTCTGGTTTGCTGGTCTTCATTTACCATTTCATTTTACTTTTATTCCTTATATATATACACATATATATCTTATTTTTATTGGACTATTTATTATCTTTAATGATATTTTAGTCGGTTCTTGGTCTAAATTATTTTATTTTCTTAATGGTTTTTAGTTAAACATTATGTCTAATGTTTTATCTTCACACTGTCCAGAGTTTTTCAGCACATCGTTCTTCCAGCTGGAAGTGCAACACAGAACATGATGGTGACAGTAATTTTATTCCATTCTATTCTACTATTAGTTTTAATGGCATGTTTTCTCTTTAATCCTGGTTCACTCCTGTAAAGTGCTGTGTAAATAAAGTTTATAATAACTTTATAAAAGCAGGTGGATCAGCGTCGCCTCACGAGCTGCTGTCACACACAGAAACACACTCCGGCTTCTCTTTACTCAAGTATTTCAGTAGACACACACTTGTGTCAACTCTCTCTCTGTCTCTTCCTCTCTGTCTCTTCCTCTCTCTCTCTCCCCTGGCCCAGTGGTCTAGTTTAGTGTGCAACTCTGAAACCAAACCAGGTCGCACACATTCAGCCAATCACGTCAGGGCCCCTGAACTGGTTCATCACCAGCTGAAGGAAACCAGCCGGGCTCCGAGACAGATGCGACTCTGATCGGATCACCCAGCAACAACTGGGAGGCCGAGGCGGTGTCGAGTCTCCGAAGAGAGGAAAACAAAACCGCAGTTGTGAGAACGAGGCGTCACAGACCACTACAGGAAGTGGTATTCAAATAATCAACGACACAGAGACGCTTGTTCCCGCCAGTGGCTGAAGGGACGGAGGGAAAACTTTTCATAACTGAGCTGAAGCAAACGTTGCATCAGCCTCCAGTGTGATAATGAAGTCGGCTTCAGACGGGCCTGAAGCTTCAGCTGCTGAGGTCAAGGCTCAAGATAAACTCAGTCATCTCCTCTGACTTTTAGACATCGCAACATTTTAATTCTCACTTCGGTCTTTGTTTGTTGGTGAACTCTGTCCCTCCTGGGCCACCGTACAGCCTGCGGCCAGGAGCCAGTCAAATTTAAGCAAAACAAAGAGTGAATCAAACAGACACCTGCTTTGTTTCTTTTTCTGCTGCTCTGCACAAACCGGTGGCATCTACATGTTCCTCTGCTCTTACTGTCTGATAAACACCCACAGATGTACGAAGTATAAAGTATAATCTGTATCTGTCAGCACAGAGGCTGGGTGGGTGGATAAAACGAAAAATAAGAAATGTTCTTCATTACCGGTTTGAATTATTTCAGCTCCTGCTCTGAGAAACCCGTTTTTCTGTCAGTCTGTAAGACAGATGTAAAATACTACAATACCCATGAGCCTCAGCTGTTGTTACCATGGAGAAAAAGGCAGTCGAAAGGCGCAGGAAACTCAGCTGTGAAGATAAGGTGTCGCCACGGTTACTGAATTCACCCGAATCTGAACTCAATGAAGTTAAAGCTGCAGGTTGTAAAATCAAACTGTATCTGAAGCTCTGTGATTGGATGTCATTAGCTGAAATGCACCTTGGGAGTCGTAGTTGACTTCAGGCATAAAGATGAACACAGTTGTTGATCTGTATGACTGAACCAGAGACAGAACCGTCAGTCACCAGCACATGAACGACCTGCTTCCTGGTTTGGTGTTTTTGTGCTGTGTCATCTTGTTACTGAGCAGCTGCAGTAAAAACACGTCAGCTTTGACTCTGAGAAATTAGAACGGACATTTTTCACCATTTATAGACAATTAATCAAAACAAGAAGAATCAGTAGATTAATCAATAAATGGAAATATTGGATAGTTACAGCTAGAGGTCGGTGACCTCGCTTACTCAGATCAACTACTACTTCAGATCAATCGTTCAGATCGCCTCATTAAAAAGTTTCTATATTTAGTTGTAAAAGTTCAGCTTGATGTTAGCTGTTAAACAGCCAGCCCGCTAACCGCTAACCGTTAACAGCTAACGGCTAACGGCTAACCGCAGCTGGAGACAGCAGAGCTGGTTCTGCTCTGCAGCCTCAGGGAGTTTGGTGTAGCATCACATGAACCAGTTCTCCACCTGAGCAGAACCAGAACCACAGTCACCAGCTGCAGTCCGAGACGCTGCAGGCAGGGACACAGGAAGTGGGAAGAGCAGGGGAAACGCGTGGACTTTCAAATTAAAACACTTCTATATTGCACCGTATCAATAAATAACAGCACCGATACAGATACTCCACGTGAACTCAGCAAAAATTGTGATTGGTTTGTAAACAGCATTGTGGGTGAAGAGTAGGGGCGAGCAGACTATCATCCAAAAGAACAAAAAAAGATGCACATCGCAACGTCCAGTCAGGACTTTCACAATAAAACCAGAGCAGAAACAGGATGTAGATGGTGGATTGCGATTCTACCCAAAAAGACATCTGATCTTTGTCCAGATCTCCCAGCCCTCGCTGCAGCTTCAAACGACAGTTGATGCTGACATCACTGTTCTGTCTGAGGTATGATACGTAACCAGTCACATGTACATCTTCTCAGACGACACGTGATGCCTTCATTTGCTCGCAGCTCAAAACCTCAAGATTTCAATTTACCGTCATATAAAATAAATAAAAACTGAAATATTTGAGAAGCTTTTGGAATTTTCCTCTTGACTGAAAGAACAGTCACAAATACATTTTCCTGACCAGTGACTGAGTTTTCTACACGAACCACGAGTTCACAGAGTCAGTGTGAAAAAAAGTTGAGACTGTGACACGAGTCAGAAAAAGAGGAAAAGCAGTAGTATTTTAAATCCTGCAGTAAGCCTTAAGAAGCCATGATGTGGCAGTAACTCGATTACAGTCAGTCTATTAGTCTGACTGCTCTGTTAACGTTTCTTCTGTGTATCATCAACGTGACCCCGAGACAGACCAGCACGGCGTTATCACAGGAAACGGGACGGGCGGGCCCAGGGCAGAGCTCCGTCCTGGGGCCCAGCACAGGACACTGAACCTGCTCCGTCCTCGGGGTCCGGCTCCATCAATCATGCATGAGGACAGAATCATTACACATGCCAGGCAATGCAAACGGACCGGCTGATTCGATTACCATCAGTAACTAAGCCAAAAGGCCAGAGCAGGCAGACACACACACGCACGCACGCACGCACGCACGCACGCACGCACGCACACACACACAGCAGGTTCAACAGAATGCTGTGAGCTGCTGCGGTGTCAGAGAGTCCGGCCATCAGGACGACTGCGTTTGTCCTCCAATAATTAGCCAATTGATTAGTCCATTGACAGAAAATTGACTCAGACCAGATTTATGATTGATTCAGGGCTGCAGCTCACAATTATTTTCATTATGGATTAATCAGCAGATTCATCGTTTGGTCTTTAAACATCAGAAAATAGTAAAAAATAACAAAGAAAAAATTAATTTAAAAGGCGGGAATCAGGACTTAAAAACGACTGAAACAATTATCCTTTTATTATATTATATGATGTTATTTTATATCATTAAGTACTTATAGATTCTGCTTCTGTTCATGGTGTAATTAAGGTTGGAGGTTCCTTTTATTGTCTCTACCAGGAGAAAACTGTCTCGGATTGAGAGACCTTCACAATAAAAGACGTTACATAAGAACATGTGCAACCACAAGCCTGAGATATGATAACCACGCACTAATTATGACTAATTATTTCAGCTCCCAGTCTAATCATGTTATGTATCATCTCACATACCACAACAACACAACACAACGGTTTCTGCAGCAGTTTGTCTGTGACAAAAGTTCTAATTCAGTTCATTCTAGTTCAGTGTGAACTATTCAAATTACAGCTGCAGCAATTAGTCGGTTAATCAATGAGCCGATCGTCAGGACAGGAATCAGCAGCTACTTTGATCATTGTCTAATTGTTATAATCGTTCTTTAAGCAGAAAATGCAAATATTTGTTGGTTCCAGCTTCTCAAACGTGACGATTTGATATTTTAGAAACTGAAGAACCGTTGATCAGACCAGTGTGTGTGTGTGTGTGTGTGTGTGTGTGTGTGTGTGTGTGTGTGTGTGTGTGTGTTGGCTTCCTGACTGACCAGCCTTTAAGAAGGCAGGTTTAATGATGTGACTCTCTCCTGCAGCTTTACACTCCTAAGCCTTCCAACCCAACTGAGCCTATCATATGTGTCTCTGCCCCCACGCCTCCCACCCCCCAGCCCCACCGCCACCCCGGCCCCTCCCACACTGACCCACACACATCCAACCTAACTAACCTGCTGGTTAACTAATTACTAAAAACACTGTACTGGCACAAAGACAATATTTCTTTTCTGGAAATTCTACCTGAAAACGTGAAGGACTTTTATTTTTCACAAACCTGCAACTAACGATTATTTTCATCATCGTCAGTCCGTTTCTTGTGACTGTAACTTTGTGTTCATCAAACGTCCCTTTTCTATTTTAAACTGCAGCAGCACTTTAACCACCTTGAATTGTCTGTTGTGTTTTTATTGTGTTCACGTTTCCCTCCTGTGGGACGGACAGAACCTGAACTCAACTCAAACCTTCTGGTTGATTAAATGACAGGAAATAAAAACACAAATCTGGGTTTCCCAGACGTCTTTAAACGTCTCCATTTGTGGAGCAACAGACCGAAACATTCAAACGAAGAGTTTCATAAGAGACGGAGAAAAGCAGCAGATCTGAAACCAGTCAGTGATTGTGTATTTCTGCTTGAAGAATAACGTTAACAATTAATTGATTATCCAATTAATTCTACTTTAATTAGACTGGACGTTTATGTTTTCACAACAGCTGCAGTGAACACTGAGGTTACACCAGATCCTGTGACCTGATTAAGATTCTCATCCTTATTATTTTCTATTTCAGTGCTGCACATGTCTAACTGTTTTCTGATTTATCTAAATATGTAGATCCAAATCACATGGAGTAAACCAGAGGCCCCTGAGGCCCCTGAGGCCCCTGGGCCGTTGCCCACTTTCCCTGGTTGGTTATTCAGCCTTGGAGTTAGCAAACAACCAGAGAGGTGGGAAAGTGTTGGATAAATAAGTGAAACGTCTTGATTCTCAGCAGCACGAACACACGCTCAGTCTAAACAGCAGCACTTCCAGGATTTAATATCTAACATCATAATTCATATAATTAGTAGTGTTAAATAACATCTAGTTTAAAATCCATGAAGAAGAACATATGGAGGATGACGGGCAGGGCTGATGAAGGTGTGCCGAGTCAAGAAAGGTAAAGCTGTTGAAATGTGTGACCCACTGTGTGTGTGTGTGTGTGTGTGTGTGTGTGTGTGTGTGTGTGTGTGTGTGTGTGTGGTCACTTTATTAGTAACAGCTGCTTTAAAAACAAAATATGTGATAAAGTATTATAGACACGTCTGCCCTGGGTGTTTGGTGGAAATGTCTAAGTGGGTCACACAGTTTGGTGCAATCACAGAGGTCATAATAATAATAACCTCAAAAAGACTGAGGAATGATTCTGAGCCACAGAGACTGTGACTGATGAAATACTTAGAAAACATCACAGTTATTTTCATCACTGATCGTTTGTTTTCTCCATAAAATCTCCTAAAACTGTGGAACATGAACATCGCCACTGTGACGACCCAGAGATATTCGGTTTAATGCATAAGAACTGCCTCAAAGGATTCTTCAGTTGTTATGGTAACACTTTTATTATACATTTATCAGCAGTATGTAGTTACGTAATGACCGGTTTCTGACAGACTGATGTAAGTGTCGGGAGATATAAAAAAATTTTCACTGTTTGTTCTGCACATTTTATTATTGTGTTTTACTATGTTGTTGTTCATTATCTGTTTAACATGTTATTGTATTTACATTATAAACTGATTACAGCTGCATTACAGTCTGTTATTAACAGTTTATTACACGTCCTTATGAACGCTGAATAGAGGAAGTTAAATAAAAGTGTCACCATTAATATAATTCTAAGATTAATTTTCTGTCATTGCCTGATTGATTAGTCAATTAGGAATTTACATTCTGCTTTATCAGACTTTGTTTCACTAATTACAGCTGCACAGATACTCGATTAATCGATTAATCGATCGAGAGAAATAATCAGCAGCTATTTTAATAATAAATCATTTCAATAACTTTTCAAGGCAAAATAGTGAAACAATTCCAAATATTCATAATTATTTTCATAACCGATTAATCTGCATATCATCAATCGATTCATCGTTAAATAAGAGATTCCACTGTGATGTGTTCAAATGTCTTGTTTGGTTTGATGATATACCTCCTCACCTGAGCGTCTGGAACTGGAGGACAGTTGATGTTTTTTCACCATATTTCATTGAGAAGAATTATTGAATCAATTAATCAGTTATCAAAATGGTTGGTGATTCATTTCCTGTCGATCGACTGGCTGATTAATCGACTAATTGTTGAAGCTCTGATTGTGAACTGAATATTTTGGGGACATCTGAAGATGCCACTTTTGGTGATGGGCATTTTCTGATGATCTTTGGCGTTTCACCGACTAATCAATTAACCAAAAAATAACATGCAGCATGACTGACAGTGACGATTATCGTTAGCTGCAGATCGTTCACTAAAACCAGAGAAGAGGCTTCAAGGATTTAGGACTCCGTCAGACTTGAACTGATCGTGTCACGAGGAAAACTGATGGTCTAATAAAGTGTTTCTTGTCTTAAAAGAGTCATTTTCCAAAACCAGCTGAAGGAAAAGGAGGTTGTCTTATATTCAAGCCAACACACACACACACACACACACACACACACCTCTCCTGCAGTCAGTCACCAACACTGCAGCATTGCATTTACATCCACAACCACAAAATGTATTATTTTGAGCCATTTTTCATGAAAGAAATGTCAGATTTCTCTGAGTGCAGCTTCTCCAATGTAAACATTTACTGCTTTTTGTCTTGTACAACAGGAAATTGAACATTTGGGGTTTTTTAACTGTGAGTTGAATAAAATAAAGGCGTCTGAAGATGTCACGTTGGACTCTGGGAAATAAAAATGTGTATTTTAATATTTTCTGACACTGTGATGGACCTGTTTCTGTATTTTCTCACATTTAATCCACAAAACGATGAATCGATGAAGACTAATCGATAATAAAAAATGATCGGTAGCTGGCTGGATGACTAGTATCTGATGTAAACAGTTTGACAGTCGGTCTAATAAAGTGTTTCAGGTCTTTAAAAGTCATTTTCCTAAAAACAGCTGTCGGTAAAGGGGGGTGGAGGTGGAAGTATGGGGGGGGGGGGTCGTCACACACCTCCTGCATTCAGTCACCAACACTGCAGCGCTGCGTTCACATCCACAACCACAAAATGTTTCATCACACGACGGCAGCTGCCACATTAAACCACATTCCTCCCCGTGACCCAGCGCGGGTTTTTATCCGCCTACAGGAGCCAGGAGTCCGGGGCGTTGGACTGACCCGTCCCCCCGAACCTGAGCTGCATGTGTCGGCTAATAGTTGGATGTCAAACGCTGACATCTGGCACTCCGGGCAGCTAAGCTACAAAGCTAACTCATTAGCTGCCGCTGGATTGATTAACTTGCATAACCCGGCTGCCTCTTTCCCGAGACGGGCAGAGGCGGTAGCAAGCACCGTGCTCCACCGGGCTCCACAAACAAATAAACCCAAGTAAATTAACTGTTACTGGGGCTGGCTTGACGTCCAGCGGCGCGTTAAGCTGCTCACGTTTAGCCAACTAGCTCAGCCTCCGTTAACTTCCTGCACCCGAGAAGAAAAAATAAAGAAATAAATGTCACGTACCTTTGATAGGTCGCTCAATGGTGGAGAGTTTATTTTGGTCTTTCGCCGACATCCTCCCTCCTGGTGGTGGGCTGCGGGCCGGAAAATTTACTCAATCCCGAACTAAACTTGATAAATTCCTGACTAGCTAGCTAGCTAGCTGGGGTGAGCTAGCCGCGCTAGCTAGTTGAGTGTGAGCGGCAGCAGCGCTTCGGTCCGCAGACAGGACAACCGAGCCGAGCCGAGCCGGGCTGGACTTGAACCTGACGGGGGAAGGGAGAAGGGGGGAGATCTCTTTAACCGACGAGTTAAAGCTTTTCCTCTCCCCTCTGCTCCGCGGTGCAGTGATGCCAAGCCGCTGTCAGAGTGTGTCAGACGGATGGGTCCAGGAAACGGCCCGGGCACCGCCGATCACTGTCTGCGGGAGCACCGAGCAGGGCGGCAGATCATATCCCAACTTTATCCCTTTATTCTCGGACGAGCTGCATCTGTTACAGGCCGCTGGGCTTTGGTTTTTTTCGTCGTGATCCGATGTGTCGTCCAGACCCTCTGTCGGATTACAATAATCCGCCGCAAGCGGATTTCCTACAACATGGCTCGACGCGGGGGGGTGTGGGTAGTGTAGTATTAATGTGATGTTAATGCGACGCGTTCACGGTCCGGCGCGTTCACGCTCCGACGCGTTCATGGTCCTCTGAGCCCCGGAAAAACCAACGTCTCACTGCAGCGGTGTGAGAAGTACTCTGATGATTTACTACAGTTAGAGTACTTCTTGTAGTTAAAGTATCCCAGTAAAGTACTTCAAGTATCACAGTAAATTATAAAAGTACTTCCTGTAGTTACAGTATCACAGTAAAATATAAAACTACTTTCTGTAGTTAAAGTATTGCAGTAAAAATACTTTCTGTAATTACGGTATCACAGTAAAATATGAAAGTACTTCCTGTAGTTAAAGTATCCCAATAAAAGTACTTTCTGTAATCACAGTATCACAGTAAAAGTACTTAATGTAGTTACAGTATCACAGTAAAGTATAAAAGTACTTCCTATAGTACAAGTATTGCAGTAAAAGTACGTCCTGTGGTTACAGCATCACAGTAAAGTATAAAAGTACTTCCTGTAGTTAAAGTATCACAGTAAAAGTACTTCATGTTGTTACAGTATTACGGTCTAATTTGTATTTTGGACTTTTCTCTACTTTTTGATTTTATTGTGAAAGTCTATATAGTTGCAGGTATCTACTGAGAGGCGTTTCTAGGGGAAATAACGCTTCACTGCAGCTAACATCTCAGACATCTGTGATAACAGGCTCCAATCAGACGCTGCTTTAACTCGTCACATGTCACAGTGGTTGGAAACCAATGATTTAATCTTAATGTTAAAATCTTAATCTGGAAAGTAGAAGCTATAAGTGTCAAATAAATGTTGTGAAGTCGAAGTATAAAGTAGAATACAATAGAAATACTCAAGTAACACTGAAGTACTTACAAAGTGTGCTTCCGTGCAGTACTTCTCTACTCTCCACCACTGCAGAGTACAAATTGTGAAGACTGATGTAAAAACATTGAATTTCAGTTAAAAAGGTGAATGTACGCAGCAGCTGTAGTGAGAAACCTACAGGATTAAACCTTAATCCGTAAAATCATCTTCGCTCACTTTGAATTCCACAGCCCTCCTATAGTTTGTCATGTACCTTTATTTTTACTGCCTCTGTGTATTTTAGATGTAGTTTGTTGATGCTGTGTCTCATCGTCGTCCTGTATGTCAGTGAACATGTATGTTTGTGTTTTCAACATTATATAGTGAAGCCAAAGATCATTTCCCACAGTGAGGACAATAATGTTCTTAACTAATTAATGTGCAGACGGAATTTGTGTCTAAATTTATACTTTGCATTTGGTGGAAATGATCAACCAGTTATTAACTACAGCTGTAGATGAATGTAGTTGTGTAAAAAGTAAATGACTTCCCTATCAAAGTGGAATAAAATGGACTCAGATATTGTATGAGCAGTTTCAGACAAGATTAACATCTTAGTCTGTGTTTTGGGAACTGAAGAAAATCATTTTCTACCTACGCAAAACTGCATGGCCTTAATATATAATTCAAAGTTGCCTTTAACTTCCCAAAAGGACTGGACTAGTTAAGTTAATGACACTATAGTGCATGTACTATATGTGTCACTTGAACGCAACACGAGGAGGCGAACAGAGTGAGTGTAGCGCTGCCGTGTGGACATTGATCCAAAATACAACAACTTTGACTCCGAGACAATATTTAATTCACATGGATGGTTATTCTGACAAAAATGATTCAGTGGTGTCCAGTTTATTAGGAACACCCAGTTAAACTATAAATCAATCAATCAATCCTCCTTCATGAAGCTTCTGATGTTCAGTTTGTGTTGAAGCTGATTCAGACGTGTTGATTGACCCGTGTGATCATTTTAGAGGATGGAAGAATGAAAACTGAGGTTCGACCAGTTACTGAGTCCAAGGGTTCGCTTACTTTCTCCACCTGCACTGTGAGTGTTTAATGAAGTGTGTTTAATAAAGACACTAAAGATTATATTTCTTTGTGTTACCAACTTCTCCACATTGTGTTTGTATTTGTGACTTAGACGAAGATCAGATCACATTAATGAGCCCTTCACTGACTCAGATACTTCAGGTTAATGAAGAGAGACTCTCCTCCATCACCAACTTTATTAAGACTTAGAGATGAATCTGGTGACACATGAATGGGAGGCGTTTTACATTTCATGTTTGTACAGAAATAAACAATAAAGAAAAAGTGACTTTTATTTTCTGACTGATAAAAGAATAAAAAAGAGGAACATCAGTGTCTTTCAGTCGTCTCTAATGTCTCTAATGTCTTCATGTCTTTAATGTCTCTAATGTCTTCATGTCTCTAACGTCTCTAATGTCTTCATGTCTCTAATTTCTTCATGTCTCTAATGTCTTCATGTCTCTAACGTCTCTAATGTCTTCATGTCTCTAATGTCTTCACGTCTCTAATGTCTTCATGTCTTTAATGTCTCTAATGTCTCTAACGTCTTCATGTCTCTACTGTCTCTACTGTGAGACTCTGTAAATAGAAACTCTTTAAAAGGTTCTGATCAGCAGCAGTTGTTGTCGGGCCTCCGGAGAACCAGGGTTTTACCATCATCTTGACCATGTAAGGGGAACTGAGTGAGGCTGGGGGGGGTCCCCGAAGACCCCCCCTTCATCCAGACTATCATCACATTCCCCCCTGCCTCCCAGACAGCTGCTGTATTTAAACCCTCTGCTGCCAAATCATTAGACACTGAAGGCAGCATCACCGAGGGGGAGAAGACCAGACATGGTACGTGTTTTATATTTTTCATATTTCAAAGCTTCATGTTTACAGCTGAGAGATTTATTGTTTTTATACGTTAAAAAAGCTGCAACTTTAATCATAACTCACATGTTTAAATGTGCAGCAAAAGATCAAAGTTTAAACCGCAATTGCTGCTTTGAAACATCATAATCACTAAAACTGTTCATTGATTCATTATTTCATTATAATATCTTAAAAACATGTGAATCAAATATGACACATCAGATATGTTGGGTCATTTTACTGTCAGCATCATGTTACGACTGATAACGACCTAGAGAGAAAGACTGAGGTATTTATGTGCAGAAACATGCGATATATGAATATAAAACATGTGATATATATATAAAACAAGTGATTTTATATATAAAACATGTGATACATGAATATAAAACGTGATTATATTTATAAAACGTGATTATATATATAAAACATGTGATACATGAATATAAAACGTGATTATATATATAAAACGTGATTATATATATAAAACATGTGAACATAAATGTTCTTTAGGTGCAAAAAAAACAGGTTGTAATTAAAAGTGCAGATTCTTCAGACAGTGATAAATATCACAGAATACACAACATATAGAAATATAATGGATTTCTATATACTATAATAAAATAACAACAAATAAATGTATTAATATGTATATAATGTAATATGAATACATACTCATATACTCTATAAATATACATAAATGCTGTTTTATGTAAAAGATTGTATATAACAATAAGAAATGACTAACTGCAATGAAGAATGATTACGTTATCGTATATATATTATATATATAATATTTTGGTTTCTAAAAAAGATAAATAAATAAATTACTATGAATGTCAGATATATCACAAATATGACACAAAACCAAAACAAATATAGAGACTGAAGTTTGGCCAAAGGTTCAATAAAACACTGTTTTAAAATGAATTAAAGCTAAATTGTTGATTTTAAATTGAATTTAAAAGTTCCCTTTTTTCTGAGCCGCAACCAACTGCATCATTTTATCAATTCACTTCACTGATTTAAACCTGATCAGTTTGTGATCAGGTTTAGCCACAACAATGATCTGAACATTACAGGAAATAATCACAAGATCAGTCACAGAAATTAGAAATTAATATTTTGACTTCATCAGAACACACACACACACACACATATATATATATATCTATAGATATATATGATAAAGTGATGTATATATGATGTCGTGTTTTTCAGGCGAGCAGGAAGACAAAGAAGAAGGAGGGCGGAGCTAAAAGAGCTCAGAGAGCCTCTTCCAATGTTTTCTCCATGTTTGAACAAACCCAGATCCAAGAGTTCAAAGAGGTAAACTCACCTGTACGCCGTCACCTGAAAGGTGTTTATTCTGTACTCACCCCCCCTCCTCTCTCTGACGTAGGCCTTCACACTGATCGACCAGAACCGGGACGGGTTCATCGATAAGGAAGACCTGAAGGACACGTACGCCTCTTTGGGTTTGTAGCTCTGATCCCAGATGAACACATGAAGCAGCAGGTGTATCAGACAGGTGTGTCAGACAGGTGTTCTGCTTCCTCAGGTAAACTCAACGTGAAGGACAACGAACTGGAAGACATGTTGAAGGAAGCTACTGGTCCCATCAACTTCACCATGTTCCTCAACCTGTTTGGAGAAAAGCTGCACGGTCAGTATCACTCAGTACTACAGAGTAATATACAGTACTACAGAGTATCACTCAGTACTACAGAGTATTACTCAGCAGAGTATTACTCAGCAGTACTCGTCAGTTTGACTTTGTCCTGGAAACTGGTTCATTTCAATCTGAGGCTCAGAACCTCGTTAACAGGAGAGGGAATCAGGAAAAACACATTTATTATGATAATTTATGCTAATTTTTGAGCCCTAATCTTCCAGTTTCAGCTTTTTTATTTTAAAAGACTGAATTTATTTCATCTCACTTAAAAAACACCTACAATTTTCCTCTTCTTCTGTGTTTTATTTGAAGTGCTGAGCCATAAGAACATATATTTGTGGTTCCTCTCAGTGTAGTTTTACATCTCCTCTCTCAGGCTTCTCTCTGCAGCTCTAGTAACAACAGGTCGGTGAGCCAATCAGAAGAGAGGAGGCTCTGAGCCTCTCTTCTGATTGGCTGACTGCTTTCTGACTGATCCAATAAAAATAAAGCAGATTTCAGGTAAAAACACTCAGAGAAACCAAATCCTGTAAAGGTTTGGATGGTGGGTCCAGGTGGGCGGGGCTTGGTGACTGCTTTGTTGTGACATCACAAAGTTCCAGAAGTCCTGACGGCTGGTTTTAAGGCTCAGTTTCTGAATACAGGCTGTGTGCATTTCTCTGTGGACTGAGGCTTTGATACTTTCACAGTATTAATATAGAAGCTAGAGCTGATCTATAATCACACTACACATGGACACAGACCTTTACACTGGAGGAGCTTTAACTGATCACAGCTGACAGACGCATGAAGCTGTTGATGAAGGATTGCAGTAGATGTACCTTTGTTTAAGAGGTCAGAGGTCAGAGAGGCTGGACACAGCTGATGCAGTGGATAACAATGAATCTCTGGTTTCCGACTGCAGGCACAGACCCTGAAGACACCATCTTAAACGCTTTCAAACTGTTTGATCCCGATGCCAAAGGCTTCATCCACAAAGACGAGTGAGTTCTCAGCTGAGTTAAATAATAATAATAATAATAATAATAATGATAAAAGAAAGTGAAATCATTGTTTTGTGTTTTTGCAGGTTACAGAAGTTACTGATGACACAAGCGGACAAGTTTACACCTGAGGAGGTAAAGACTGCAGCAGGTGTATTTATGAGCACATGATCTACCTGTGTGTTCTACCTGTGTCTCCATCACATGCGGAGTCTGATGTTTTTTTCACATTATTGTCCTTGAAGTTACATTTTTGAATTTCAGCCTGTTTCAAATTCACATTTTTTTGTAAGAATTTAGTCAAATCAGGTTCATTTTCCTTCGTCTTGTTCAGATCAGATATTAGACATTAACTCTTCGACAGCTGTATTTGAAACATGTTGAAATGGACTTTAAGGCCCGATAACAGTTAAACTTTATGTATCAATCATCCATGAATTATCATCAGTGTGTTTTCGTGATGTCACTCCTCGTGATGTCGCTGTGATTCCAGGTGAAGCAGATGTTCCAGTCGTCAAACATCGACGCTGCAGGACACCTGGATTATAAATCTCTGTGTTACATCATCACTCACGGAGAGGAGAAGGAAGAGTAGCGAGTCTGTGACTGAACATGTTTCTGCTGCAGTTTGGTTGTGACGCCTTGAAGCTGATGTTTGTCAAATAAAAGAAAAAAAAAAAAGAAAAATTGATTTAAATTCATTGATTTTGTTTTTCACTTTGGTTCAAACTGAAACTTAAAAACGTAAAAGTCCCACTCGTTTTTCCCATAGGATCCTAATGTTACCCCACATTTCCTGTCTGTGTCTCAGCTATACGGTCCCAGCAGATATATAATCTTTAAATCATTGGTTCAAATCATTAACGACTGCGTTAGAAAACATCTGGGTCTTTGATAAGAAGTCAAAAGTACGGTGGCCCCCGAGGGCGACCCGAAACAAAATCCAAGCACATGGGTTTGTAAAGCCACAGTGCAGATTTACACATGGCCTCATATGACCCCTGGGGGCCTCCGTATAAAGGCACAAGAAGCCTTAACTACGTCTCCCAAGGTGCATTTCAGCAGGAAACATCCAATCACAGAGCTTAAAGCTGTGTCACATGAGCTGCTAACGTCAGGTGACAGTTTGAAGAAACTGATTCTGGGTCAGTGACAGAATTCAGCAGCGATGACGTTGTGGTTTTGATGGTCTGAGAGCAGTAGTGACATGAGGTCTGACAGGGAAGGTGAGATATGAACTGATCATACATGTCATTACCTGTGTGAACAGAGGTAGAAAAAACTTTATTGGTAACTGGACAGTTTACAGTGTTTTCAGTACATGAGGCTCCAGCAGCACGTCATCAGTACGTCACCAGAGTTCAAGTGAGTTTGGTCCAGTGATGAGCAGCTCTCAGTGTTACGACTGTCCGCGTGTCAGCCCGTCACCTGAGGTCTCCATGACGATGGCGACAGGCTGCGGCCCGAGCGTCCGGGAAGACGAAGAAGGCCAGAGAGAACGCAGGGAGCCGCAGCCGCTTGGCCGGAGGCAGACGAGCTCCCGTCAGGTCAGGGAGAGTTTCATCATCCACCATCTTCAGAACGTCTCCGTTCAGCTTCACAGATCTGCCACAAAACAACAACAACAACAACAACATATTGATCATCAGTTAGTCATTGAGTCTGAAGCTCCGTCTTCCACTTCACGTTTAAATGAGCGGAGTTTCTTCTTCTGCGTCTCAGGAGCTTCCACATTAACACTAAGTGCCACAGCGTGACCTTTCACATGACGGGAGCTGAGCACATTTCAGCCTCTAACTCGGTGATAAATGGTTTTATTGAGGAGCTCAGGGCACCTGGAGTAGAGCCCCTCCTCCCCCGGCCGCTCCGCCTGCAGGACAAAGGCCTCCACTGTGCCGGAGGAGGCGAGGGCGGGGGCCGAGACGCTGACCGGCTTCTTACTGAGGTTCATGGACATGAGGGTGACGGCTCCTCTGCTGTAGCTGCAGAGACACAGTGATGCTGCGGGTCACGACAGTGAGTCCACATCAGACAGAAGCAACAGAACACAGAGTCAAAGATGGAGAACCTGTTGGTGTTGCTGCAGTGCAGATACAGCCTCACTCTCCTGCTGCGGCCCGGAGCAGAGAACGCCTCCACCTTCAGAACCTCTGGGCCCACCAGTCTCTTATAGAGAACAGACAGCCAGTAATCCTGCAGGAACACACACACACACACACACTTACAGCTGCACACACACACAAATATTACCTCATCAGCTGACTGTGTTTAAAGTAAACAGTCTCACAGGCAGAGGGTCCAGCTCGTCGTCCACCAGGTGGTAAGAACCAGAACCAACAAACACCTGCCTCATCACCACGTCCAGACCCAGCGTGGCCCCCAGGCCCAGCTTATCCAGCCACCTGTGGACACACACACACACACACACACACACACACACACACACACACACACACACACACACACACACACACACACACACACACACACACACACACACACACACACA
>NW_019175441.1:63264-66500 GCF_002260705.1 Seriola dumerili
AAGAAGAGAGATATACACAAACTCACTCAGTGTGAAACAGTCTTGGTTATTTGACCGAGATATTAAAACCATTAATGAACAATAATGAAGCTGAGAATCAAGCTCACAGACAGTAAGAGTAGAGACAGTAGAGACAGTAGAGACAGTAGAGACACGTAGAGACAAATAGATACAGAGTAGAGACAAGTAAGACCAGTAGAGACAGAGTAGAGACAGATAGAGACAGAGTAGCAGACTAGATAGAGACAGATAGATACAGAGTAGAGACATGAGTTAGAGACAGAGTAGAGACAGATAGAGAACAGAGTAGAGACAAGAGTAGAGACAGAGTAGAGACAGAGTAGAGACAGAGTAGAGACAGATAGAGACAGAGTAGAGACAGAGTAGAGACAGAGTAGAGACAGAGTAGAGACAGATAGATGACAGATGTAGAGACAGAGTAGAGACAGAGTAGAGACAGATAGAGCAGAGTAGAGACAGATAGAGACAGAGTAGAAGACAGAGTAGAGACAGATTAGAGACAGAGTAGAAGACATAGAAGGGTAGAGACAGATAGAACAGAGTAGAGCAGTAGAGACAGAGAGATAAGAGAGAACAGATAGAGACAGAGTAGAGACAGATGGACAGGTAAGAGACAGAGTAGAGACGATAGACGACAGATAGAGACAGAGTAGAGACAGAGTAGAGACAGAGTAGAGACACAGTAGAGACACAGTAGAGACAGATAGAGACAGAGTAGAGACAGATAGAGACAGAGTAGAGACAGAGTAGAGACAGAGTAGAGAACAGAGTAGAGACAGTAGAGACAGTAAGAATGACGGATAGAGACAGTAGAGTCCTCTCTCACTCAGCTGTTTATATTTTCCTGCTGCAGATTCCTGAAGACCGAGCTGAGGCTGTGACGCTTGTACCTGGCACCAGTGAGTTCACCTGTGTGTGTGTGTGTGTGTGTGTGTTGTGTGTGTGTGTGGTGTGTGTGTGTGTGTGTGTGTGTGTGGGGTTAAGGTCGGGGAAGCAGACAGACCTGATCTCCAGTTAGACTCAGCTGTGACACCTGACCAGGTGTGTAGGAGGCAGGTGACACACAGTGATATTGGAGTAAACAGCTGACCTTTTGACCTTTTGACCTTTCACCCCTGAGAAACCTGAAGACTGTAAAAAACAAAAACCATGAGGTTATTGAACAGTGTCAGTGTTTGTGTTCACCTGAGTTCATGACTCATAAGCCACGCCCACCTCTCCTGTCTCCTAGTTACTATGTGAACGGGAGGACACTCCCTGGACGACTTCCTGGATCCAGAGGTTCTGGACCTCGCTGGCCTTGAAGACCAAGGAAGTTGATGGAGGTTGTGTGTGTGTGTGTGTGTGTGTGTGTGTGTGTGTGTGTGTGTGTGTGTGTGTGTGTGTGTGTGTGTGGTGTGTGTGTGTGTGATCCAGATGTTGAGTCTCTGTTTTCCCTCCTGCTCCAGAAGGTGCAGCTGGTGTCTCCGGGGAAGACGGTCTGGCTGGGAGAGACCAGCTCGGCGTACGGGGGAGGAGCTGTGGACTGTCGGACACCTTCGTCGCAGGATTCATGTGAGTCGAACCACTAGACCAGTCCAGACCACGAGACCAGTCCAGACCACGAGACCAGCCAAGACCGCACAGACCAGTCAGACCGAGAGCCAGCCATAGACCATGACCAGTCAGACCACGAGACTAGTCCAGAACACTAAGACCAGTCCAGACCAGTCTCTGGACTCTCAAGACCTTTTCCTGACATTTTGTCCTTGACTTATATATGTATATATATACACATATACATAGATATACAGTGTATATCTATGTATATATTTAAGATAAACACAAGAAACTTGTGCTACAGAAAATGGAGCAGACTCAGTGAATAGCTCCCTAAGCTTAACAACGTCCTATGATAAGTAT
The DNA here is from genome assembly GCF_002260705.1 of Seriola dumerili. NCBI lineage: Eukaryota > Metazoa > Chordata > Actinopteri > Carangiformes > Carangidae > Seriola > Seriola dumerili. The sequence goes on from NW_019175441.1 coordinate 65,188, forward strand.
TAATTCAGCTACACAGACTAATGAGCAGTGATAACTAAACATGTCTTTGGGGTCATCAGGTGGGAACCTCCTTTCACCTGTGTTTCATCTAGTTGGTCCGCCACGACACCTCCAGGAGGCGAGACAGTGATGCACTGGCGTCCCAGAGGTCACTCCCCTAATATATATATATATATAATATTAGTATATATTATATATATATATATATATATATATATCTCAGTATATACATATATCCAGTCAGACAGAAATATGAGCTGCTTTAAAGACTGTAAACATTGACAACACCTGAAGGTCAACTTCACACAGTTACAGCTCCTCCCCTCCTCCCCCTCCTGCTTCCTCCCCCTCCTGCTTCCTCCCCTCCTCCTCCTGCTCCCTGCCCCCCCCCCTCCTGCTCCTGCTCCCCCCCCTCCTCTCCTCCCTGCCTCCCCTCCTCTCCCCCTCCTGCTCCTCCCCTCCTCCTCCCGCTCCTGCCCCCCCCTCCTGCTACCTCTCCCTCCTGCTCCTCCTCCCCTCCTCCTCCTCCTGCTCCTCCCTCTGCTCCTCCCCTCTCCCCTCCTTGTGATCGATCACAATGATCAGAGAGGGAATAACCAATCAGAGTATAGATCGACCCTCCACCTGCCATGTTGTCACAATTTAAAATCTGTGAGAATAAATCAGTTAATATGTTTATAGAGAATAAAATAATAATCGTGATGAAAACAACAGGAAACTGTGTGAGACCTTCAGCTGCTGCTGGAGACGTGAACATCTCATTACATGATCACATTACCTCATGTGTTTCCTGATTACCCATCAGCCCCAGGTCTCATGACTTACCTTAAAACGCTCCCGCTGCTTGTTTACAGTGTGTGTGTGTGTGTGTGTGTGTGTGTGTGTGTGTGTGTGTGTGTGTGTGTGTGTGTGTGTTTGGTTGGTGTTGTTGTGTGTGGTGTCGTGGTGGTGTGTGTGTGACAAGCAGCGGGAGCGTTTTAAGGTAAGTCATGAGACCTGGGGCTGATGGGTAATCAGGAAACACATGAGGTAATGTGATCATGTTAATGAGATGTTCACGTCTCCAGCAGCAGCTGAAGGTCTCACACAGTTTCCTGTTGTTTCATCACGATTTATTATTTTATTCTCTATAAACATATTAACTGAATTATTCTCACAGATTTTAAATGTGACAACATGGCAGGTGGAGGGTCGATCTATACTCTGATTGGTTATTCCCTCTCTGATCATGTGATCGATCACAAGGAGGGGGAGGAGGAGGAGGAGCAGGAGGGGGAGGAGCAGGAGGGGGAGGAGGAAGAGGAAGAGGAGGA
>NW_019175441.1:66665-104654 GCF_002260705.1 Seriola dumerili
GTGGTGTGAGGAGCAGTGATGGCTGGCATTAGGGGAGTGACTCTGGGACGCCAGTGATCACTGTCTAGCCTCCTGGAGGTGTCGTGGGACCAACTAGACGAAACACTGGTGAAAGGAGGTTCCCACCTGATGACCCCAAAGACATGTTAGTTATCACTGCTCATTAGTCTGTGTAGCTGAATTAATACTTATCATAGGACTGAGGATGTTAAGCTTAGGGAGCTATTCACTGAGTCTGCTCCATTTTCTGTAGCACAAGTTTCTTGTGTTTATCTTAAATATATACATAGATATACACTGTATATCTATGTATATGTGTATATATATACATATATAAGTCAAGGACAAAATGTCAGGAAAAAGGTCTTCCAGAGACTGGTCTGGACTGGTCTAGTGTTCTGGACTAGTCTCGTGGTCTGGACTGGTCTAGTGGTCTGGACTGGTCTCGTGGTCTGGACTGGTCTAGTGGTCTCGGACTCACATGAATCCTGCGACGAAGGTGTCCGACAGTCCCACAGCTCCTCCCCCGTACGCCGAGCTGGTCTCTCCCAGCCAGACCGTCTTCCCCGGAGACACCAGCTGCACCTTCTGGAGCAGGAGGGAAAACAGAGACTCAACATCTGTATCTCACACACACACACACACACACACACACACACACACACACACACACACACACACACACCTCCATCACTTCCTTGGTCTTCAAGGCCAGTGAGTCCAGAACCTCTGGATCCAGGAAGTCGTCCAGGGACGTGTCCCTCCCGTTCACATAGTAACTAGGAGACAGGAGAGGTGGGCGTGGCTTATGAGTCATGAACTCAGGTGAACACAAACACTGACACTGTTCAATAACCTCATGGTTTTTGTTTTTTACAGTCTTCAGGTTTCTCAGGGTGAAAGGTCAAAAGGTCAAAAGGTCAGCTGTTTACTCCAATATCACTGTGTAGTCACCTGCCTCCTACACACCTGGTCAGGTGTCACAGCTGAGTCTAACTGGAAGATCAGGTCTGTCTGCTCCCCGACCTTAACCCCACACACACACACACACACACACACACACACACACACACACACACACACACACACACACACAGGTGAACTCACTGGTGCCAGGTACAAGCGTCTACAGCCTCAGCTCCGGTCTTCAGGAATCTGCAGCAGGAAAATAAAACAGCTGAGTGAGAGAGGACTCTACTGTCTCTATCCGTCTCTACTCTGTCTCTACTGTGTCTCTACTCTGTCTCTACTCTGTATCTATCTGTCTCTACTGTCTCTATCTGTCTCTACTGTCTCTACTCTGTCTCTACTGTGTCTCTACTGTGTCTCTACTCTGTCTCTATCTGTCTCTACTCCGTCTCTACTCTGTCTCTATCTGTCTCTACTGTCTCTACTGTCTCTACTGTCTCTACTCTCTCTACTGTCTCTACTGTCTGTGACTGTGATTCTCAGCTTCATTATGTTTCATTATGTTTTAATATCTCGGTCAATAACCACAGACTGTTTCACACTGAGTGAGTTTGTGTTTTAAGTCTACTCTGTAAAAGTTAGACGAGGTTCTAATCCTCCAGGTTCAAAGACGAGATGTTGTTATTACTAATGATAATAACAATAATAATAAACTTTATTTGTATGGCACCTTTCAAACAGGAAGTGTGGCTCAGATAACCGACATGTCTCCAGAGACCTGGAGGTTTTATATGATGATGTGTTTTAATGCTTCACTGCACAGGTGTTCCTAATAAAGTGCTCAGTATCAGTGTGACCTCTCACCCCTCCAGGATGTCTACCCGGTGCTCTCTGGGCTGGCCCACGTCCGGCCCGTACAGCCCGGCGTCGTGGTACAGTTTGGACTCTGACATCATCTCTCTGAGACGAGTGAAATCCAGTCCGAGCTGAACCCCGTCCACCCGGACCCCCGCCTTCTTCTCATAGCTGTTCGGTTCTGAACAAAACAGACGGGACAGACGTCACACACACACACACCCACACACACACACACCCACACACACACACACCCACACACACACACACCCACACACACACACACTGATTTTACAGCTGATACGGAAGAAGAAGAATCATATTACTTGTATATGAATGAGGTGTTTACATCTTCAGCAGGAACCAATGAGCTGAGAGCTGAGAGCCACAGAGGGAGGGAGGTTAGGAAGTGTTTACAGGGTCATTAGACGTCTCCATACCAACACGTCATGTAAATGAGAAACCTCCTCTCTGTGATGGAGGCGGAGCTTCAGAAAAACCTTCTGCTCTGTTTTTATATGACTTATTTATCAGGACTGTAACGTGTCTGTCTGGAACCTGTTCACTGTACGTGTGACGGAGATCTCATTACACACTGTGACAGGAAGAGGCATCGAACTGAACTGAAGGATCAACTCTTTACATGTGAGAACGCAGACTTCAGACAGACGCCACCGTGTCTGCAGCGGGACGACACTGCCTCACATTTAGAGGGAAAGTTCAACGTTTTGATTAATACACTTATTTATAGAAATGAAGAAAGATTCCAGCACCTGGCCGACAGGTAAACACTGTTTGTAGCTTTTAGATTTGACTTTTTGTGCAGATTAGGCTAACTGTCTTTATGCTAAGCTAAGCTAAGCAGCTGCTGGTTCTGACTCAAACAGAAGGACAAGAGTCGCTCTGTAGAGACCGACTGACCGCCACACTGACCCAGTTTGGGTCTTTTCATGTGATTTATTGTGGAGCTGAAATCATGAATCAATTAGTCAGCTGACAGAAGAATTACTGTTTTGATAACTGATCAGGAGCTTCTTCATGTTCTGTGGTTTCATCGTCTCCGTTCTCACAATCTGCAGCTGATCTTTGTCATATTTCATAATTAAATGAATATTTTTGGCTTTTTGACCAAACACATAAACTGAACACGTCTCAGTGGATCCAGACAAACTGTAATTGACCTTTTCTTTCTGTTTTTAACATTTTACAGACGAAACAATGAGAAATCATCAGCAGATGAATCAATAATGATAAAAATCATTAGCTGCAGCCCTAATTAACTGACCAGAGCTGCAGGTAATGACTATTTAAATGTGCTTATTAAGTTTTCCAATTAACTTGGTTGAAAAAAATATGAGGAAATTATACAAACTGTCCAAGGCCACGTCTGAATATTGATTATTTCACATATTCAACTTCCTGAATTCATGAATTTCCCCTAGGGGATAAATAAAGTATCTATCTATCTATCTATCTATCTATCTATCTATCTATCTATCTATCTATCTATCATCTATCCATCCATCCTGTCACATGAGACGGAATAAACAGGAAACACTCACATTGAAGGTTGAAGCAGAATCTTTGATGAAAAATGTCTGAATCAATAAATTGATAATCAAATGATTCGCACATTGATCTTCAGTCAGTCTGACCGCTTCAGATAATTACAGAATATTTTTGGCGCCCTCGGGCCACCGTACCGTTTCCCAGCTCCCAGTTCATCCTGTACCGCCTGGACTCGCAGTACTGCAGCAGCGAGCGGGCGTTGCTGCTGTTCCAGCTGTTGTCAGCTGTTCGCAGCAGAGCGTTCAGGCCGAAGATCAGGTCCAGGCCGGAGCAGTTGGCGAAGGCGTGCAGCAGGTCCACAGTGAACTCTGAGACAGGAAGAACATCACAGTCAGCAGAGGAGCAGCTGTGTTTCCATGACGACAGCCGGTGAGGACAGGGCGTCAGCTCCTACCTGTGAACTTGACTCTCCTGTACTTCCTCTGCAGGTCCTCCTTCAGCAGGATCAGCTGGTGTCGAGTCCACTCCTCCGTCAGACGCTCCTCCAGCCAGGAGGGAAGCCTCAGGTCGTCACATGACGGAGCTGAGGGGGAGGGAACTTCATTCACACCTGAGCTTAGTGACGTCACAGCTTTAATAAACTTCTATTTGAAGTCAGTGATTTCTCTGTTAAAGGCTGTTTCAGCGCTTCAAACCGGAACACGTCATGTTCAGTATGGAAGATCATTTATGACGCTCATGATGATTGCTTATATGATTTTCTTTTCCTTTAAGAAAATGGGCGTCAATGGAAGGCAAGAGGTTTTTCTGTTTCACTGGAGAGGCAAGAAAAAAAACCGACTGAAAAATCATCCTGGAAAAATAAATTAATAAATAAATCAATAAAAAAAACTGCAGATGAAAAAAAACTAAAATTTTGAAAAATGATCCTGAGAAAAAATAAAATCAACTTGCCTTTCAGGGCTTCCATACAATCCATTTGTGTTCAAGGAAAAGAAAGTTATATCATCATCAGCACTTGGTTTCCAGGTCTGACGTCACTGACTGACAAGTATCAACACGTTGAACACGAGGAGAAGATTCTCAACAACACACACATTTAAAAACATGATCTCCCTGACAGACTGTTGTTGCCCTTACCTGCAGTGAAGCGTGAGTCTGGCTGGTGAGACCTCTGCGGGGTGAAGACCATGAAGTCCTGTCTGGTCCCCCCAAACCTCAGAAACGCTGGAGTCAGAGCTTTGGCCAACGTCCTGATCTTTGGAGATCTGGAGACACAACAATGATTCTCTTAATATCCTAAAGAACAAAGTTTATGAGTGGGATTTATTATTACTATGATTATTATTATTGCTAAGAAATGACATTTCCATTACATGATGTGATGAAGTTACTTTCTGTTTCTCTAACAAACTGAACTTTCAGTTTCAGGAGCTTTAAGGAGGAAAACACTTGACCTCAGTTTGTCGACAAAACATTTTCCTGACTCGACTGAACACGTGATTTTAAATGTGACCTCGTTTTCTCTTTGTTAGAATTAAAATCACTTAGATTTAAATTTTTAAAACAAGAAAAATCTAATAAATCAAACACAAACATGTTACAGGCTCTTAGATATAAAGAAAGTTACATGTGGTTTAACCTTTGTGCTCAAACTGTAACGTCCCTGTGTTTGACTGTTTATTTCAAAAAGATTAAACTTGCTCAGTGTGAAACGACCTGATGATGAACCACTCCACTTATTTCTGACAGCAAAAACGACAAAGGGGAGAGATAACAGGACACTGTGTCCTCCGGTGTTTTCATTGTTAACGGTTCGTTTCAGAGGCAGGTCTCCGGGGCAGCGGAGGGCCGGACCTGTCGAGGCTGCGACGCCGCACAATGAGCGACGAGCTGCGGACACTGTCGCTCAGGTGTCGGTGGATTTAGCGCGTTAAAAGAACCTCAGTAACACACACACACACACACACACACAGACACACACACACACACACACACATGCACGCACACACACACACACGCACACCGACCCCAGAAGGTACATGAACTTCTCCTCTGACGCCAGACTCGCATCGATGGTGACGGACAGAAAGCGCGGGTCCACCCGGCGGATCACCGCGGATAGATCCACATCCGCGACCACGTCCAGAGCCCCGGACAGGGTCCCGTTGAAGTCCCGGTCTCCTCTGATGTGTAGCCCGTCGTTCCGGTCACACAGGACCCAGAGAAGCAGCAGCACGACCCGCGTCATGTCTGCTCTCTGTCCCGCACGTGAGCACTTCCTGAACGTCCTGTTTACAGTCGGGCACGCGCCTTTCCTCCGGGATCACACCGTCCACACCGGAGCAGGATCATCCGGTCTAATGCACACCGACATCGACCGACATCTAGTCCAGTCTGAATATAAGGAGAACAGGGGCGGCCCCCCCCCCCCCTTTTTTTCTTCTTTTGTGACACTTTTCCGTTTTACTTCATGATTCACCGTCCGTCCAAAATAAACATGACACTACCAGCTGATGCATCTGACGTCAGTCTAACAGCTAAAATTACAAAAACCTTTTTTTAAACAAAAAAGACAAAAATTTACTGATTCCAGTTTGTGAGTTTAAATATTGTTTAATCTTTATTATTATTGTTCTTATTATTTGATTAGTTAGTAACAGAAAATCAATCATCTGTTTTGATAACTTGATAACTTTGATAACAGCTTCTCATTATAAACTGAAGTTTGGGTTCAGACATGTGACGTCACCTCTGACTCAAACAACTGATCGATTAATCATGAAAACAGTCCACTGATCGATCGATAATGACATCAGAGCTTCACAGGTGATTCCTCCAGTCAGTAAAAAGAACATGTGGCTCTTTGTGCAGTTGATGGAGCTGAAGCCGCATGACAACCAGAACAACGGAGACCACCAGAGAAATCCGCCGCTGAAAATAGTCCCCAACAGATGCATCATTTCCTCCAGGTTGTTTGATAAAAACTACAGTGATCAGCTGTTTGAGGGAATTAAAAATAAAACTTTGTACCTGTGATGTTTTCACAGATTCACGTCGTCAGTAGGAACCAATGAGCCGAGACACAGAGAGAGGAGGGAGGAGTTGAGAGACGGACCGACACTCTGCTGGTTTGGGTCTGACTATGAAAGGACTGAATAACATCAGACTGATCTGATTGTTCATTTGTTCGCGTTAAAGAGTTTTCATAGAGAGCAGCTTTAGAATCAATTAGAGACTGGCTCGTTAGCGAATGTGTTCTTCTGTTCTTCATGATAATCAGGAGTTTTTAAACACAGTGAGTCTACATTATTTTAATGAAGATATATTTCACACTGATGAAACAATAAAAACAGAAGCAGTCGACAGAGACAGGAACATCTGAGGAGTCACAGCTGAGGAAGGTCCAACGGCGTCATCAGCAGCTCGTCCACTTCCTCCTGAAGAGCCGCCGCCTTCTCATTCACCAGCATCTGCAGCACAGAGACACGTCATCTGTTCACGTGTTAATCATGACATCACGACCTTCACCGTCAGGAGCCGTGATGATGATGATGATGATGATGATGAAGCTCTGAGGACCAACGTGACACTCACTTTAGCCGAGGCCACGATCTGGTCGGCCTGTTTCCTGTACAGGTTTTCCACGGTCCTGGACAGGAGTGCGGGGTCGGCGTTGGCCAGGTGAGTCAGCGTCTTGTAGCCGGCGGTGTAGAGCTGCTTGGCTCGGGACTGGAGGAAACACAGACAGATGATCATCACTGGATCAGTGTGACCCTGAAGGAAACCTGACAACAGGAAGTTCTGCAGGAGCCTCCGTTTCTCTGGAGCTTTATTCTGGAGGGACATCGGAGATAATGACATCATCAGGAAGTGAAGTCACACTGAAGCACACGAACATGCGTTTCATAATCGAGATGTCACAAGTTGACACGATTATCTTTTAGATTAATACTGATTTAATTACAGTGTCCTATCTGAATTATATATTATATATTATACTAATTATAGTATGGAGCAGATAGGAACTGGGCCCCTCCACCTCAGCTCTGTGGCGCCCCCCTGTGGAGGCTTTAGTCCACCACAGATCAGATGGTCCAGAAGCAGGAGAAGAAGATTTCATCCACCTGGATGAGGATTATTCCAGTTACTACTTCATTTTCAGGACAAACCTGATCAGACAGGAAACAGTGAACCAGACTGTTTCAGGCTCAAGAATCTCAAATGAAACTACAATGAAAAAACGTTTGAAAACTAAAATGAAAGTGAAATAAAACATAAAACAAACGAGGATCAATAAAGTGATAAATGTTTAACTTCAGGTTAAAGCGTGTCCTCCACACCTGACAAATATCTGCTCTTCAAATCTGAGTTTAACAAACCATCATTTAATGGATTAATCTGCGGAGCGTCTTCTGGATTATAACACGTCAGGAAACGGTTCCTCACGTGTTCCCAGAGTCCAGGACGACGGCACACGTCCTGTTTATTCACAGCACCGAGACTTTACATTCACAAACATAAAACACAGGGAACATGTGAAAAGAAAATGTTTGGCTTTTGTGATTAGAAAATTAATGAAATGATCAAATTGCTTGGTGATTGATTTCTTCAGTTCATCATGATGCAACAGAGAAAATAAAACTGATGAGCAGAACACTTACTAATTAATAACTTTCAGATCTCAATCAGGTGAATTGATAAGGAGATTTTTCTGTTCGAATGTTAATAGTTTGAGGTTTTGGGGAGAAAGTTTCATGTTCAGATTGATCCTCTCTGCCGTCTGAACGATCGACATCAAACCAGATGAAACTAATAATTATTGATTAATCTGACAAAGAGTCAGAAAAAAGAGAAAAATGTCAAACACTAAAATAATCAAATTGACTGTGATGTGAATGAGACAATGATCATGTGAAACATCAGGACAGTCGGGACTGATTTCCCGCTCTTATCTGATTCACACTGACCTCCATGACTCCGGCCACCTCCATCAGAGGGATGAGCTCCGCCTTCACACAGTAGCTCAGCCTCCGCGTCAGCTCCGTCAGCAGAGCCTTAAAGGGCCAGAGCTCCTCCAGCTCCTGATCACACACACAACACAGCGAGCAGAGGTCAGCAGGTCTGAGGTCAGCTCAGTGATCCTCTCTGTGCAGGCACAGAGGAGGGAGGGAGGTGGCGTCGGGGATGGGCGTCTGCGTTACCTCTGTGAAGTGCAGCACGCAGGAGCAGAAAGCCGAGGAGGAGCTGAGCAGAGTCTGGATGAATCCTCGGCTCAGCTGGAACCGGTCGGCCACGCTCCACAGGTTCGTTTCCTTCAGCAGCGAGAACAGGACCAGAGCCAGATACATCCTGCTGACCACCGCCATGGTCACGCTCTGAAGCACAACAACAACAACAAGGACGCACTGAGTGACCACGACCACGACCAGCTGCTCTCACTCCAGACGTCACACATGATCAAGAGACGGGACTCTTCTTACGTTCTTCACCGTCTGTCCTGCAGCTTTTCTCGCAACGAAACTCTCGGGGACGCCGACGGCCGCAGACATCCTCTGCTCCGCGGCCGACAGCAGCGTGAACTGAAAAACAAAGGTCACGCCGTCACACGGCGACACGGAGACAACGAGACATCAGCGTCCAGCAGGGACTCCGTACCTGTCTGAAGTAAATCATCCAGTCGGGTTTGACCTGAGAGATCATGTCGTACGGGGTGACCAGGTACACCAGGTGGAGGTAACTGTTGAGCAGCAGACCCTCCAGACCCCTGCACAGGTCTCTGTACAGGAGGTCACTGTAGGTCAGATCCACCGAGCCTGAGGACCACAGGTGGACACGAGTCACTTAACTGCACCAACAACCACACACACACACACACACACACACACACACACACACACACACACACACACACACACACACACACACACACACACTTTGCGATGCTGGACGCTGGTGGTGCAGACGAATCAGCTCCCACGTGATCAGGACATGATGACATCATCAGGAGCGGTTTACCTTTGTAGGTGGCTCTTCCCAGCTTGGTGACCTGCAGCGTTTGACCCTGTGAGTCGGAGGTCACAGTGATGAGCTCCTTCTCCTTCAGGAGGTCGACACACTGCGTCACCACCTCCCACAGGCTCCTCCCCACACACAGCTGTGTCTGCTGCACGAACAGCAGCGTCCCCTTCAGGAAGTCCCTCAGCTGCTCGGACGAGGTGGTGATCTGCAGGAACACAGAGCCGGTTCACCAGTGTCCACACAGGTAGGCTCACCTGGCCTATGACAGAGGGACTTACATTCAGTCCAATCAGAGACAGGATGAGACTCAGGACGCCTTTCCCCTCGTCATGCAGCAGGTTACTGTAGCAGTTCTCCATCGGCGCACACACAAGAGTCTGAGCCTGAAACACAAATCAATCAGCAATTATTCTGATTAACAACCAGCTCAGTTACTTTTTATTTTTTTAGTTTTTCCTTTATTTCCTGGTTCCAGCCTCTTAAATATGAGGATTTAATGTTTTTCTTTGTCAAACATGTTGCTCAGACAGAACCAGACATTTGAAGATGTCACCTGTGTGGAAAAGGTATTTAAATGTATGTATAATGTATTTTAAACTATTTCTTGGGATATTATAGAGCTGAAAAACAGAACACACCAGGTGTCAAATCCTTTATAGAGTTGTGATGTTTGAGGATTAACATCAACATTCAGTGACGTTCTCTGGAGCTGAAACAATCAGCTGATCTTTTAAGCAAGAATACCAACAACTCTCAGAGGTGAATATTTCTTTCTTTCCTTGAATCTCTGTGTTTTGACTGTTGCTATGACAAAACGAGACACTTACAGACTTTATTCACTATTTCTATTTCTGGACATTTTATCAGCCATAAATTTTTCCTGATCTCCGACACAGAAGTCCAGGAGTGTTCTACATAATTTAACCAGACTCAGACCGGACCATCAGTTCTAATTATCTGGTCCCATTTCCTGGGAACAGTGAGAAACATGAGAACCAGGGACCAGATCAGTTCCTGCAGCCTCATCGTGTGTCTGGGTGCAGTCACCATGTTCCTGTCCTTGTCCTGCAGGATGAGGACACTCTCTCCCACAGTGTCGATCCCGGCTCGCCCGGCCCGCCCCACCATCTGTTTGTACTGACTCCTCTTCAGGAAGTCTGTGGCCACGTACGGAGACCGCAGGATGACTCTGGAGAGAGGACATCAGGCCAGAGACGGGTTACACTCGTCCTCTCATGAGGTGAATTTATTTTTTTGTATATTTTTTGTGAATAACATTTTATTTTTTTAAGAAATATTTTTTGTGAGTAATATCTAATTTTTTCGAGAAATATTTTTTTGTGAGTAAAATTTGTTTTTTTGAGTTATGTTTTGTGAGTAATATTTTTGAGAGTAATTTTTGTTTGTAATGTTTATTGTGAGTAATATTTAATTCTTCTGTATATTTTTTGTGAGTAATATTTTATTTTTTTATATATTTTTTGTGAGTAATATTTTATTTTTTTATATATTTTTGTGAGTAATATTTTATTCTTTTGTATATTTCTTGTGAGTAAAATTTGTTTTTTTTGAGTAATATTTTTTTGAGTAATGTTTTTGAGAGTAATTTTTTATTAATGTTATTAGTGAGTAATATTTTATTCTTTTGTATATTTTTTGTGAGAAACATTTAATTTTTTTGAGTAATATTTTTTTGAGTAATGTTTTTGAGAGTAAGTTTTTTTAATGTTATTTGTGAGTAATATTTTATTTTTTTTAATTAATTTTTTTTTTAGTTATGTTTTTGTGAGTAATATTTTATTCTTTTGTATATTTCTTGTGAGTAAAATTTGTTCTTTTTGAGTAAGTATTTTTTTGAGTAATGTTTTTGAGAGTAATTTTTTATTAATGTTATTAGTGAGTAATATTTTATTCTTTTGTATATTTTTTGTGAGAAACATTTAATTTTTTTGAGTAATATTTTTTTGAGTAATGTTTTTGAGAGTAAGTTTTTTTAATGTTATTTGTGAGTAATATTTTATTTTTTTTAATTAATTTTTTTTTTAGTTATGTTTTTGTGAGTAATATTTTATTGAGTAATGTTTATTTTATTTTTGCTGAAATAATTCCATTTAATTTTTTACAGTGTACTAAATTCTCCTTCTACATTGTTAAAATGTGGAATCTGACACCTGGATTATTCATATAACAAAACAGTGGATGAGCTTATTGCAAAAAGTAACATTTCCTTGCCAGATATGGCGGCCATCTTGAATTTCGAGTGGTTAACATGTTTTTTGTGCCACGTTTAGTATTTGTATCCACATTTGAAAGATTTCCCTGTCTTGACCGAGTCAGCTGCTTCCTGTCTCACCTGCGGGCAGGTAGGTTGATCCCTGCGGCGAGGGTGGATGTACAGGTGAGGAGACAGAGGACCCCGTTGGAGTAGGCCTCCTCCACCAGCTTCCTCTCCTCCGTGGTCAGTCCGCTGTGGTGATAGGCCAGACCATACGGCACCGTCCTCCTGAACACTGGACACAGCGAGCCGTTCCCGCTGTCCCGCAGCTCTCTGAGGAGGACGGCCTTCTCCGCCTCCTTGTGCCGCAGGAAGTCCCTGAACAGGATCAGACACACAAACCGGATCAGTCGGCGCCGGCGACCCCGGACCAGGAGACCAGAGTCGCTCAGACTCACTCTTTCAGATATTTGCAGATCATCCCTGCGACGTTCTCACAGTTCTTCTTGGTGGGACAGAAGACCAGACAGGAATGTGTTGGAATGACCTCAGTGACCAGAGCGATGATGTGATCCGGGTCGATCTTCTGCATGGCACTGGAGTACTGAAGGAGAGCACAGACGTCTGACACACGGTCGTATTCATGTCACATCTGAACTCTTCAGGATCACAGCCAATGATCTCACTCGTTACAAACAGTACAACACGAACAAGTCTGACACTGTGACATCAAGTTTCCTTAAGATGGAGGAGGGAGATTTTGACTTATTGATAATAAATATGAAAACTAGAACCACCTCCTCGTGGTCGTATCCCTCCTCCTCTCGCACTAGTTTCAGGTCACATCCTCGTTTTTCCAGAATCTTAAACATTTCTTTGTCATAATTGCCGTGTGAAAAAGTGTTTTGTGAGATCACCGTGACCTTGACCTTTGACCTTTAGCCACCAAAATCTCATCAATTCGTCCTTGAGTCCAGGTGAATGTTTCTGCCTCAAGGCGTTACTGTCGCCAACGTGGAGGCATAAAAACAACAACATATACAAATAACAGGCTGACCCCACATCACACAGCTCAAACACCTGGTAGTGTCACCTGTGGGAGGGTCTTACCTCCTGACAGGTGAATAATAAACTACAGTCAGTGTTGGCATCATGTCGTCTTCAGCAGACAGAGTGCTTCTCCTGCATCTCTGGCCTGACAGTGAACGCACCACTCAGATGTACATTCACCTTGAAGTTGAGGAGACGTGAGAACTTGAAGCAGTCTTCTTCCTTTGGGTCCACTTCATAGATGGTGTCGTTCAGTTTGACGTATTCTTTCAGCTCCACCTGAGAGGACGGAGGAATAAGACACACACAGTGCCTGTTAGTAGAGACTGTCATTGTTGGTTTGAAGTATATAACAACATATACAGAACATCAGCTGCTTTAAAAACAGCTGTGGAGCATTTAATGACTTACAGGTCTGAAGTCGTTGGTGTAATTCTCAGCCTTTAAAAATGTCTGCAGGTCTCTGATGTTTCCCAGAGTGGCGCTCATCCCGATGATCTGAGTATTTCCTGGAGGAGAAAACAGGAGAATCATTCATTTAATTCATTGATTAAAAGATCAATAAAAAGACCTGTGATCACTTACTGCTCATATACAGAACTTTAGCCAGCGTCATTTCAATAACAGCCCCTCTGCTGCCGTCTCCCAGCATGTGAAGCTTCACGTGAAGAAAAACACAGTGCGTTAACCCTTTAATATGTAAAACCCCTTTGATTATATTCATTATTATCAAGTTGTTGTACCTCATCAACCACCAGCAGCCCCAGGTTCTCCAGCCGCCCGCTCTCTATCAGAGAGTTCACCAGGCTGTGAGCTTTCTCTATGGTGGCGATGTACAGCGAGCTCGTGTTCCTCCTCCTCACTGGCGGGAACTTGCCCTTACTGCCGGCGTACTCCTCCACCGTGAAGTCCAGCTCCAGGCCGAAGCTCGCCAACCCCCGCACCTGAAAACAACCAGGAAGGGAGGGGGGGGGGCCGGCTGAGCACCAGAGGAGACTGAGGTTTCAGTCAGAGCCTGAAACTCTGGCACTTAAAACAAACTGTTATCGTAGAGCTTTTCCTGATTTTATTTTAATTTTATTGACAACTTTTTAGTTTTGTTTGCTTTTGTTTATTAAAGCTTTTTAGATCTATTTTATTGTATCTCATTCTCAGCTTTCTCACTTGATTTGTCCTTTTCTTTTCAGCTCATCAGTCTGTGAAGCTCTTTGAACTGAACTAACCTGTATGAAAAGTGCTGTACAAATAAAGTTTGATTGATTGAATTCTTTATTAACCTTTGGTCTATTTGTATTTCTGATTTGCGCATTTTAATTATAACTTGCATGTTTTATTTTGCGGCCTTGTGTAAAACACGTTGTAACGCGGGTTTAGACAAGTGCTATAAATAATACATTATTTTTATTATTACAACTACTGGTTCAAAGATCCAGTGCTGTGAAGTTTAGGAAAGGTGTCCCACCAGGCTCTGTTCTCGGTCCTCTTCTACTCTCTATATTTACATTAATATCATCTCTGTGAAGCTGTGACGTACAGTTTTATGCAGATGATTCCATTTTTTATGTCAGAGGTCTTCTCTTAATTCAGATCTCCCTCATCAACCATTGATTGATCAGACTGAAATTGTTCAATGTCACAAATATTTAGGAATCTTGTTAGATAACAGAATCACAAGATCCATGTAGAATTATTTTTTACCTATTTAATCAAACACCATAATTAGATTTCTGTACAAAAATGAATAAGCGTTCTCCTGTTAGTTTGATTATTGTTCAGCTTTCATCTCTGTGCTTGATTATCATAACCCTAACCCTTATATATATATATATATGCAGCCTCGCTCTCCACCTGAAATCTAGATCTAAATCTATCAATGTAGACTGAACTTTATCACAGCTGATAGATTCTCTTTAATGAGCAGTTGTACTGTTCATTATTTATCTCTAACTTTAGCTGCTCTGTGCCACATGTTCAAACTGAGCTGGACAACCTGCTTGTAAAAACTGAGCTCTTTAAAAACCGAATTAAAACATTATATTTGAGTATTTTGAACATGTGAACTGACTGTTGTTGTTATTGTTGAGTACAACAGATCTGTTTTCATGCCTCAGTGTTTCTCTGGTCTCTGTACCTTCTCCTGCACCAGAGATATATAAGGTAAGATGAACAGACAGTCCTTCTTCCTGCACAGCAGCTCTCTGAGGACGAGGATCTCTGCGACCAGAGTTTTCCCTCCGCTGGTGGGAAGAGAGTAGATCAGATTCTTCCTCTGCTGGACACAGTCCAGGTTCAGACACGTCTCCTGCCAATCTGAAACACAGGAGGAACAAAGCTTTAAAACATCCACAAAATCCACCTACACACCTCTGAAATCCGATTGTTTAACCCCAACAAAAACATGTAAAAAATGTCATTTATTATTCTCACAATTTATTGATTAGTCTAAAAAATATCAGAAAACTGTGAAAAACACCCATAAAAACACAAGATGACGTCTTCAAATGTCCTTTTTTTAATCTGACTAAAACCCAGAAATACTCAATTAAACATCACAGAAGAAAAAGAAAGTTACATTACAAAAGCTGGAACCAGGAAAATATAATCATTTGTTTTAAAAAGAGACTGTCAATAAAAGTTGTGTTGATCTACAGTCGTTTTGACACTGTGGCCTTTATTTATTCTATTTAATCGTTTATTTTTCAATTTTGTTTGTCACTTTCTCAATGTCTACTTTATCTAGTATCATTTTGTATTTTAATTATCTATTTACTTATTTAAAAAAATATATATATAAATTGGTTTTATCGTGACACTATCGTTATTTGAGAAACTGTTTTGACCTGTCAGTCTTTAAAGCACTTTGATTAACCTGCACAAAAAGTGATAGACGAGGGCTGAAACAATAAGTTGATTAATAGTTGATTGATTAGTTGATCAACAGAGAATAATCAGGAACTATTATGGTAATTGATTAATAATAAATTTTTTGTTTCAGCCTCTGAAATGTGAGAATTTTCTACTTTTCATCGTCACATCTCAGAATGAACTGAATCTCTTTGGGTTTTAACTGCTGAACAAACAGAACCAAACATTTGAAGTCGTCACTTTGTGTCTCTGGGAAGGTCAATGAGCATTTTTATAATAATCAGTGTGAATTAATAATTAAAATTGACTGATTGACAGAAAAATCAGACAGAACGGTGCATCACCATATAACTTCTGGATTCCTCTCAGTTTGTGCATCAGGTCTTTTACTTTGGAAGGGAGTCCATAGAAGGGCCCGAGGTCGGGCGTCTCAGCTGACACCGTCTCCATGGCCTGCATGGCGACGCTCATCTCCTCGGAAACCACTGCCTCCTTTAACACCACGGTCCGAGAAAGATTTGAGGGAGCGGCAGCGTTACCGAGCATCGTCCTCTTCAGCTTGTCCGTCACACTCCTTCTCGCTTTGCTTCGTCTCTTTGTCTTATCGTCCATGTTCCTGTCCGTCCCCGCCTCAGCTGTCCCCTCAGTGTCTCTGGAAGGTGTCGAGGTTTTCCCTCCGTCCTGCAGCCGGCTCCTCTTCACATGTTCATCCACCTGTTCCTGAAACTGAACCTGGCTGGACGGCATGTCCTCAAAGGGTTCGTCTCCGAGTCCGTTTAAGATGGAGTCTGTGAGGTTGTCCTCACCGGACCAAGTCCAGACGGCCTCCTCGGCCAGTCCCAGAGTCCTGAAGTCCTGCTGATCCACAGCAACGATGTGAGGTGAAGTCTGGACGTCACGCTGCCTTTCACTTTGTTCTGCATCGTCCAGCTTCGCCAGGAAGGAGCTGCCCTCCAGGAGACTGTCATAGTCCCCGAATAAGTCCTCACTGCTGCTGCAGTACTGCCGAATAAACACAGTTACACAGTTACACCTGATGCAGCTGCATGTCCTCTGATCAGTGGAGGCGGAAACATGAGCCGAAATCATTGGTTTACTAATCACTTGTGTCATTTATCAGATAAACACACCACATAATTGCTGGTTCCAAACTCTAAAATGTAAAGATGTGCTGCTTTTGTGGGTCAAATCTGATAATAAACTGAATGTGTTTGATAATAAACTGAATATATTTGGGTTTTAAACTGTTTATCAAACAAAACATGACATTTGAAGATTTCTCTTTGGGCTTTGAGAAAAATATGATCAACATACGTCACTATTTTCCTATATCTTATAAAAAAACAAATAAATGATTATTCCAGCGACTTACTTTCATTAAGGCAGGAGACAGATCAAAATCCTGTAATGTCATATTGGAGTTACCAGGTAGTAATTACCTCTGAAAACTTGTGATATATCCAAATTGGTGTTAAATAAAAAAAGAAGTGCATGAAAACCAAACAAACATGAACTCCTCATGTCAGCTGGAGTTCATCATTCATGGTGTGTGTCAGGCTCTAAAACACTGGATCCTTCACTTTTAATCTATAATGAAAACTATTTTTAGTTGCAGCCCCATTTCATCTGCTGATTATCTTACTTTTAAAAGTTTAATCTTTAAAATATCAGTAGATGGTGAAAAATGTACGTCAAATATCCAACAGCCAAAAAACCCAAACACATTCAGTTTCAAATCACAGAAGTCAAAGAAAATGATCAAATATTCACATTAGAGCTGGAACCTGAATGTTTTGGTATTTAAGCTTAAAAATGACATTTTGCAGTATATGAATCACTTCAGCTCTAATTAAGACAAAGACAAAACAACACATTCACATTCGAGAGGCTAGACGTGTTGAATATTTGGCATTTCTGCTTGAAAAATGATTGAAACTGACTAATAGATCTATCGGCTCAGGATCAATGCTTGGATGATGGTAACACACCTCAGCAGGTTGTATTTGAGCCATGATGCTGCTAAGCTTCCTGTTTCTGGGACATTGCTGTAGACAGGTTCCCCCTCCTCTCTTCTTCCTGGCAGGTGTCAGGTGAGTCTGCAGGCTGACCCTCGACCTCTTCTTCGAGGAAACTCTTTTTATTTGGATTTCCTGCTTCCCAGCATTCATCACTGTCCAGGTTCAGCTGGTGCTACATGTTGAAACTGTGTCAGCAGGTGAACAGAGACTGTGACACTGACAGTTAACTGTTCACAGGAGAGGAGCTGAGACACTGCTACACACTCCTGTACATCGTTATCAATTACACTTCTGTATTAGCGTTGTTAAAAGTCATTAACAGCACCGTTAAACGTGTTTTTGTTCAGAAAAAAACCTAACCAACGTTACCTAATATGGTAGCTAGCTTACTCCTGACAGTTTAACGGCCCAGTTCGCTCCCTCAGCGTGTTCACTAGTCACGATAAACGCAACAGATTAATTATAATTGTCCGTTAAAATGTATAAACTTCTGTCGCCGAGATAATTTAACAAAAACCGCTCGTTTAGTTCAAGCGAAGCCACCAACAGCTCTGAGCATCACATTTAAATCTCTGAACAGCTTCGTTAGAGCAAGAGAGAAATCCCAACATCATTTCCGTTTCCGTTTTACCAGTTAGCTCGCTCGTAAAACTGGGAGCTTGTCTATGTTCCCACAGCCCTATGTTAAGAAATATGGGACCATAGGGTTTCCTTTTGAGAAAAATCTTAGGCCTTGTCCACATTAACCCGAGTAAATATAAAAATGCACATTCACAATGAAAACGATCTCCATCCACACTAATCGTTTTCAGAACGCTTTGCATCCACGTTCCACGGCGTCTTCACATTTATCCACCTCAGCGATCGTTTTTGTAAAGCATCGTTTTCAATTATGGAATTCACTGTTCTAATGTGGACGGAAGGGCTAACCTGATAAATATTACCCGGGTTAGTGAGGACATGAGCTTATGGGAACATATAAGACTGTGGGAAAATAGGGCCTAATTTTCAAAACATTTTTTAGAAATGTGGGAACATAGGGCTGACCCCGTAAAACTAACTGCTTCATTACTTAATTTATTCCATTTTTGTTTTTACTTGCTACTTGTTACTTGGCGCTACTAAAGCGGCGCCATTTTATGACAATTCGTAGCTTTTTTTGCCTGTGCCGTGTCGCTAAAGTGCTTAGCATGCTAACAATGAGCTGCAAACAATGAAAATTTAAGAGATTCTGGTGAAAAATCACATGATGACGTTAATGCGACGTTGTAATCACAAATAATGTCACAAAATTTCTTGATAATACATTTGTTAGCGAGATGTGGAACTACGTCGCTGATTCAGGGGGGATTTATGTCTTGTCTTGTTATATCTTTGAATAGGGTAACGGTTAAACTTTCCCCAGAAAAAAAACATCAAATCGGAACTAAGTGCATTCATGTCCGAAATTTAAAATCTGAGGAGTAAAATAAATAAATGAATAAATTTTAAAAATCACATGTTACTTATTTATTTACTATTTGCAAACGAAGCTATAATTCAACCTTCCCTCTATTCACAAAAAATAACTTTAGAAGTTGTTATTTGTAAAAATTAAAAAAAAAAAAACGACATTGATAATTGCTCTTTCAGCGGACTTGATGATGAAACAAAATTACGTTTATTTTGGAGCCACTTTCCTTATTCAAACATTTTTTGGAAAGAATTTCGTTGTAACATCTCATTTTAAAAAATCATAATAAAATATAACATAGAAACTACTCAGCAGTATTGTATTATTGATGATTGATTATGTTTTCATTAATTAATTGCCCCCTTTTAACCCCTTACAAAGCCAAAAAAAAAGTTGTTAGAAGTTTTAGGAACTAATTGTTAGATAACTCAGTGATGAGACACCGGACACTTTCAGGTGCCGGACGGCTTCCTGTCCTGTGTCAGGTCAAAATGCTGTCTCTGAGGTTGCTGCAGCGGCTAAACCCCGTTTTACCTCAACATGGAAACACAAGTAAGACTAAATAAACACTGTAACGTCTGTGTGAACGTGTCACTGAGTTTATCAGGTTGTAAAAGAAAATGTCGCCGTTTGTTTTCAATGTAATTTTGATCCTGTGTCAGCAGATGCTAATGCTAACGTTAGCCTGCGAGAAAACGAGCTGCTCTGATAACATGTATTTCTGCAGGTTTAAGAAGTTTGACTTCACATGTAGTCCAACAGAGAGATGACACGGTGGGTAATGAGTTATATAATAATAATATTACAGTAATAAATCACTAATAACAGGGTTAATTTAATAACACAATATTGTTTTATCTGCACGTTGAAGCTCGTAAAAATGGAAAACCCGTACAAAGAACCAGAGAAAGGCTGTGTCCTCTGCAACGTCAAGGTGGACTACAAAAATGTTCAGGTGAGTGAGGCACCTGAGGCTCTTACCCTGACGTCATACGTGTGTTTGTGATGGTGAATTAAGCCTGTCAGTCAGTTGTGTTGAAGCTGGGTTAAATCTATGTACCTGGACACACCGCGTCAACCAGCACGTTTACATGACTGTAAATGAAGCTTAAGACGTAATCATTGACGTCACATCTGCAGTAATACTCGACACACTTTGTGTGACGTCACTAAGTGTATTTACCCGTGTTCGTTGCAGCTGCTGTCCCAGTTCATCTCCCCTCACACAGGCAGAATCTATGGCCGACACATCACAGGTGAGCGGCTGCACATTACACTGCACCTGTCAGCTGACGTCACAGCAGGAGATCTGAACTGATCCACGTTGTCTCTGTTTCAGGCCTGTGTGGAAGAAAACAGAAGGAAGTCTCCAAAGCCGTAAAGAAAGCTCACTCCATGGGTAAATATCCTTCTAGACAGGATTTATTCAATGTTAAAGTTAATAATAATCACAGTGAAGATGTGGTTGTTCAGGTTTAAGATGTTTATCTTTGGTCACTGCTGGAATCTGCTGCACCTGTCACCAGGTGCTTTCACAGTGATTTTCACTCACGTGACTCTGTACCATGTTCTCCCCCCAGGTTTCATGTCGGTGACCCACAAGCACCCACAGCTCATGAGGGACCCCAACGTGTGTGGAATCAAACATCTGGATTAGTGGATCAGTGTGTTATTTAATCTGTGTTCATGTGTTTATTAAACCCTGTAATTTCTGACCTGAGTGGGTGTCAGTTTATAAAGTTCATCTCCTCCACCTCGTTAGTTTCTCCTAATGAACTGAAGTGTTCATGTCCCAAAGGTCACACTCATCTTTTACACTTCAGTCAGCCAGAACTTCGTCTGTGTTTTTCACCCTGAACTGAAGAAATCTGAGGAAATGATCAGCTGATGAACAGACGTTAAAATGTGAGTCTCGCAGGTAAAATCTCTCGTGTCAAGAATTGAGGGTTCGAGTCCAACTCAAGGCCGTTTGCTGCTCTCTCCAACTTTCCTCTCTCTCCCTGCAGCCACAATAAAAAGACAAAAATGCCACAAAAAAAAACTTAAAATAAAAAATCTGTGAAAACATGAACGTCAATGTCGTCTCTAAATATCTTGTTTTGTCCGACCATCAGTTCAGAACCGAGAGATTCAGTTCAGATGTAAAACAAGCAGCTGATAATGATAAAAGATGGTCGAACCAGCTGCTGATTATTTTCCTGTTGATCAACTTAGTGTTTTCTTTTTGAAAACTTAATTTCTCATAATGACTTGAAGGTTAAAAACTTCAGTATTAAAACAAATGACTTGATTTTGGGGTAAAAGTTTGTATCTGAATATTTTTCAACAGTAAAATCTCGACCTGAACAAAGTATTCGGCGTTACTTGTGACTTATGTGTGTGAACTTTTTAATGACTGTTGAATTATGTCTCGCAGTATTTTAACTGTATTGTTGATTCAGATTCTCAGTCAATGACAGCAACACTTTTTTTTAACCAAACAAAACGTCTTTATCAATAAACGATTTTTAAACAATTCAAAATACACAAACTGTACATTTCCAGAGCCGACGTTCAGTCATCAACACCAACCGTCATCGCCTTCCAACTGAGTTTAGTGACGTTAGAAGCATGTGACCAACAACAGCTGATAAAAAGATGGAGTCTGACTTTGATGAATCCAGTTTAGTGTTTCTCATCAGGACTGGTTCTTCCTGCGTTTCCTCTCCCTCCCCTCCGTCGTTTCTTTCAGCCTCTTCCGACAGTTCGTCCTGTTCTGGTTCAGCAGAGACAGAGTTTCCTGAGTCTTCAGTGCGTCTGACTTGGAGTCGTCGTCTCCGTCGTCCTGCTCG
Source organism: Seriola dumerili (assembly GCF_002260705.1). Taxonomy (NCBI): domain Eukaryota; kingdom Metazoa; phylum Chordata; class Actinopteri; order Carangiformes; family Carangidae; genus Seriola; species Seriola dumerili. Next base: position 88,392 of record NW_019175441.1, read on the forward strand.
GCGCCGCAGCAGACGGCGGGAACAGGGAAGGCCTCGAGGGTTAAAGTCTGAGTGTGGAAGAGAGGAGAGCAGGAGAACAGAGCTCTGACGGCCTCGTGCAGCAGCAGGTTGTTCTTCTGTTCAGGTGGATCCTCGACCGGCTCTGATCAGAGAGAGAACACACAATGTAAGACCAGGACCACAACACAACTGTCACCTACAGGGTGAGCCTCTGCAGTCTCATCACAGCTCATCATCTGAGCCATTCTCTGAGGTGAACGTGACACACACACACACACACACACACACACACACACACACACTGAGCTCACCTTTTCCCGCCTTGCTCTGCCTCTTCTCTCGGACGCGGCTCCTCAGAGCTGAAACGTCGGCCTGCAGCGTCTCCACCACTCGTTCACTCTCCTCCACGTCTCTGCACGCCTTCTGTCCAATGCAAAACACAGACTGTGTGTGTGTGTGTGTGGAGCTGCAGGAAGTACACACACACACACACACTCACACACAGGCACACGCACACACATGACAACAGCTCCCCCCGCCCCTCACCTGTAGCTCCGCCTGCAGGGACTCGTTCATTTTATTCACTTCGTTCACTTCTCTCAGGAGCCCGTTGGAGGAGAAGAATTTAGACCTGAAGCAGCAGGAAGTCACAGTTACAGGAGCAGAGACACACACACACAGACGTGATGCAGGCGTGTGTGTGAGCGGGGTTGTACCCGTGTTTCTTCATGGTGAGGTTGTAACCGGCCGCGGAGCAGGGAGCCGACACCTTCCAGTACGACAGCTGCTCCAGTAAACCCAGGTTATTAACCAGAACAGGAACATTGATGAACGTCCTGCACCACAGAAGAAGAAGAGACAGTATTTCACCAACATCACATGTTCAGACTTTAACTGGAGGATAAAGGTTTTAAACATGAATCTGACTGAACTGACAGAAGAGGTGTAGAGAGCGAAACTCCTGGATTCACACGTTTTCTTCAGTTCAAGTGCAGATGTATCAGCGCTGAAGCTACCACAATTAGCTGATTAATCTTTAGTCAATCCAAAGAAAATCAATCATAATGACTTTATGCAGAATAAAACATATATTATCAGATTATAATTTCTGATACATTAATGCGTAAAGTGGAGCTAATTTAATTACTCCATATTCTGATGGAAGATCTGTCAATTATTTTAATAATTGCTAAATTATTTTCAAGCAAAAATGACAAATACTTTGAAGTTTTGAGCTTTTTGTTGCATAAAACAATAAAACAATAAGAAGTCGTCTCCTGTCGATGAAGGAAAATATAATGTAAGAGACATTTTTCACTGTTTCTGATGTTTTATAGACAAAAAGATTAATAGAGAAAATAATCAGCAGATTAATCGATAACAGTCGTTAGTTGCAGCTGGTGCGTGTGTTCAGGTGTGATGAGTTACGAGTGTGATGATAACACACGTGTGTGTGTCACCTGCTGCGGGAGATGAAGGCGGCGTACTCCATCCTGTGGGTGGAGCCTGGTGATGTCAGCTTGCTGGGCGTCAGCAGCACAAAGATCATGTGAGGGTTGGACAGAGACGTCTTCAGGTTCTCGTGCACGATCTTCTCCCTGAACGACATCAGCTGATCCGTGTTCCTGCGCTGCCTGTACCAACCAATCACACTCTCCTCCACACCGACCACAGCAGCTCCGTCAGTCACGGCAGGTTCACATCCACAGGTACAGTCTGAGGGTTTGTACTTACCTGCTTATTGTCTGGCAGGAGCCTCTTCACCGCCTCCACGTTCACGTCTCCTACACTGTTGTAAAAGCTTCACACACACAAACGAAAACAGTGTGACATTAACACAACTGAAGGACTCCAGCTGCAAAACATCTGCAGCGTTAACAGACAGAGACTCACGTGTTCAGTTTGTGGCAGGCGACGTGCTTCTGGATATCTGTTGACAAAATAAAAGACTTATTATACAACAGTGGAGGAAGGATTCAGATACTTCAGTGAAGTAAAAGTATGAATATCACAATGTAAATGTAAAAATCCTTCAGGTCAAAACTATTTCACTATAAAAATATCATCAGCTTCCTGTAGTTAAAGTATCAAAGTAAAAGATCTGCAGTAAAATATTCTCATATTTCACAATTTGCAGGATTTTATGTGATAATTATAATTTATTTTGTTTGCAAAATCTTAATCTATAAAGTAACTAGTAATTATAACTGTCAGAGGAATATAATGCAGTAGAAAGTACTACAGTACGTGTAAATGTACTCGGTTACACTCCATGGACCAGGAAGTAACGCTGCGTCTGACTGAGATTAACTCACTGTAGATTTCCTCTATGTGGATGTGATCAGCCTGAGAGTCGCTGATGGTGACCTGCTCCTCAAATTTACTCTCTCCGAGGATGAGACCCTCCTGAGGTGACGGGACAGACCCAAACAAAGAGTGATTATACAACAAGAAGACAAAAAAACTAAGAAGTGAAACAAACACACGGGGATTAAAAAGACTCATGAACAGGATTCAAAAAGCAAACAAATCATAAAGAAGACAATAAGATAAAACTGAACAGAGTTTATAGATTAACTGATTAGTCAACAGAAAAATAAGAGGTAACTATTTTGATAACTGATCATTTCACTAATTTTTCAATAGTCAAACAAAGACAAATATCCTCTAATTTCAGCCTCTGAAATGAGAGGAATTGCTGCTTTTCTTTGACAGATTTCACTGTAAACTGAATATTTTAGTTTTTAACTGTTGGTTGAACAAAACAAAAAAACATTTGAAGACATCACCTCCATTTCTGCAAAGCTGTGATTGATCATTTTACTGTTAGTAAAAGTACAAAAATATTAGCACCTAAATATAAACATGCTTTTCAAGCAGATGGCTCATTTCAGAATAATGTATAGTATATTATAGATCTGTAATTATTGATGCATTAATGTGATCATCACTTTAATCCTGCAGCTGGTGAAGGTGGAGTTCATTTTAATACTTTATATACTGCTGGGCAGTTTGTGACTTTCCCCCAACGGGTCAATAAAGTCTTATTTTAATTAATTTTAATGGATCTGCAAAGTGACTTAGTTATTAAATAAATATAGATGAGTAAAAAGTACAATATTTCCCTTTTAAAATATAGTGAAGCAGAAATATAAAGTAGCATCAAACTGAGTACTTAAATACAGTACTTGAGTAAATGCACTTAGTTAATATATTTGACATTAACTTAGTACACAGACTAATGGATAATGAAGTAAACATTACTTTTCTGCTGGTGGTAGTTGGTGCATCAGACTTGTATTTACAGTAGTTCTACCACAACAGTGATGGGCGGTAACTGGGCGCCAGTTCTTTAAGTTGATATTTGACTCATGTAATAATCACTTGTTGGATTATACATTTGCCAAATTCACCATCAAACTCGAATTACTTTTAAAATGTATTCAGTCATCTTTCATAAGTATGTATACATGTTTATACTATAGAGAAACTGTGAAATTACAGGATTTTAAACAGAGTCTGGTGTGTGGGAAATGTTGACGCGTTAGCTTGGCTAAAAAGTTTTAGGAACACCTTGGTGGGAGTTTTAGCTTCTCATAAACGACAAGCATTTCTCCACTGCTCCAAAGCACAAACTGAAACCTTAACAGCTACATTACTAAACAAGAACTAATCAACTTTAAAGTTTAGTGACGTCGGGACACTTGAGTTCTGTTTGCTAGCTTCCCTCCGTAACACGAAGCACTTTAGCTAACAGCCCAGAATGCTCCGTTGAAAACACGTCGGTTTTAATCGGGTATAAATGCGTCACCCACCACGTCTGAATCACTGTTGACGTGCTGAAACATCAGAGAAGCTAACACGATCCCAGACATTCGGACAGTCGGTTCCGCCATGCTGCTTCTTCATAACAAAGATCGGTCCTTTCCGAACGTCACTGAAGCGCCACATAAGCGCAGTAGAATGCTGCGTTTTTCCCGCGCAGCGCGTCATGAGGAAGGGGCGGGGCTTCAACAGCCCACTGACTCGGCTTTACTCTGGAAAACCAGACAAACTGTCTCTTTGGCTTCAGGACATTTTACTCCTCTGTGAACCGTCTCTTCGACTTTCAGGTATTTAATCCAACACCTATATTAATGTGCACGTGTGTTTGTGTCGTTTATGTCTCTGTTATTCGGGTTTTAGTTTAGTTTAGATGAAACTAAAAGACTGACTTCGACTAACGGTAACTCACAGTCTGTTCTTTGTACATTTACTCAAGTACTTTACTTCAGTACAGGCAGGAGGAAGAAGTACTCACATCCTTTACTGTAGTTAAAGTACAAATACAACATGTACGAATACTTCATTACAAGTAAAAGGCCGGCAGTCATAGTTTTACACAACTACATTTTCTTTATACAGAATGCCCCCTTATATAATGTTACACTTATTTATTTATTTATTTAATACAATATTTAATTATTGTATTAATATTATGATTATTATAGATGCATTAACATGTAAGCAACATTTTTAGGTTGTAGCTGGTTTAAACAGAGCTACTTTTAACTACTTTAATACTGATTTAATTTATAAAATGCATAATATTTTACAAGATAATCACATGTAATAAAGCAAATGTTTCAATCAACAAATAACATGAAATGTAAATACTACAACTACCTTGAAACTGTAATTGAATTGTGCATTTTACTAAACTACATTTATTTGACATAAACAGACCTAATTAGTTTTCATTAGGATTTTATGTTGAATAACATATAATAAGATCATAACATTGAATACATTGTTAAAGATTAAACCAGTGGTTCCCAGTCTTCTTGGTTTGTGACACGTTTCCCTAAAAATGATTAATGAATTCATCAATATTAGTCGATCAACAGAAAATGATTTGATTGTGATTTTTGAAGCTCAGTCACAGCTTCTCAGATCAGAGGATTTAATGCATTTCTTTGTTGTATTTGATAGAAAACTGAATATTTAAACAACAAAACAGTGAATTGTTAATGATGTCAACAAAGACATTTAGTTTACGATGATAGAAAACTGAGAATCATCACGTTGGAGAAGCTGTTTGATTGAAAAGTGACTCAAACAATTAATCAATTATCAAAAAATAATGTAGTTTTACAAATTTTCTGTTGAGAAAAGGCTGTAGTAGTGGAGGTGGAGCTAGAGGAAAAGTCAGTGGGGTTGATCCTCTGGGGACCATGAGTGTTTGTACAGTCCATGCAGTAGTAGTCGGGGTGTTTGAGTCTGTGTTATTCTGACTGACCACACGGAGTCTGCTGCCGCTGCTCCTGTGTTGCAGATGATGACGTGACCTCGGAGCTGCAGAGCGGTGGCCGCCTCAGCTGTCAGTGATGGAGGACGTCTGGTCTGTGGCCGTGGGAGTTTTCCAGGTGTGGATGTTTGTGGTGGTCTTCTTCATCATGCTGCCTGCCATGTTTGGCCTCTCCCTGGGGGTCACCGGAGTCTACATCCAGATCCTGGTCAAAATCCTGGAGGTAACTGAAACAGAGAGTTTTATTGAACTCAGACACTTTGTCCTCAGGGGAACTTGTGGTTGCCCTCTTCACTCCTTCCTTACTCAACATGTGTGTACAGTTATGAAATGTGCAGCAGCAGCCACCGGGTCAGAGGTCATCTGAAAATAACTGTCTTTGTAGTGGGCCACGCTACGAATCCAGAGAGGACGGCAGGAGCAGCCCAGCGTGCCTGTCCCTCTGCCCAACGGTGAGTCGGATGAACCATCATCCTTTATTTTATCATCACAAATAAATAAATAAACTGTCAGAGATCTTTAATGAACACTGATTAACACATCACTTCACCAGGACAAAGGTTTAAATACAGTATGTGCTAGTTAACGACGAAACACATTTAAAACAGGTGCAAAACCTGGGGCCTAAATTTCCCACAATGCACCTGGACCACTGACAGTTGGGTGTTAGTCTAGTAGTTGCTTATCTATCCTGGAGCCTGCAGCGGAGATGAGGGGGTGGGGGAGTCTGACACTTGTCGTCTTCAGACCCCTCCCACCACTACAGGCTTCATACTGCTGTTTACATATGTGCAGCAGAGCTCCCCAACATCTGGAAACACCTGGAGAGCCGCTGAGGTCAGGGAACATGTTATTCACAGGGACACAATATGTTGGAGATGAGGAAACACACAGGTGATGTTCAAACTTCACAGCTGTTTTGTTTGCTTTTATAAAGAGTCACTAGCTGTGTTTCCACTCACCTGCGAATGTGAACTTAAAAACCAGAAATGGAAACATGTGAATTTTGAAAAAGTTCTCAAATGTTCACAAAAGTGAAATGGAAACACTTTTTTCACATTCAGGTGAAAATTGTCGCATCAGGCCCGAGGCTGGAAATCTGTCGTGTTTAATGGGAACGATATCGTGAGAGGAGAAAACCAAACTTTATTCACACAACTTCACCCAGTGGAAACACAGAACACTCACAACAGTGTTCTGGGGACTTTTCTAAACAAATGGCTTCGATGTTGCTCAAAACTGGAAACCAGACTTTTCTCATTGTCTATTAATCTACAGATTTTCATCAATGGACATAAAATGTTAGAAAATAGTGGAAAATTCTCTTTAGATTTTTTACTGTATCAGCAGATTAATCAGTAATGAAAGAAGAATCATTAGTTGCAGACGTATTTCCTATTGAAGAAGGTTAGGGCCACATGTGAAAACATTTCTTAAAGTTCAGAGTTTAAAGGCAGAATTCTAAAACAAAAAAAGAAAAAGTTTTCAGATGTGGCCCTAATCCTCTTCCGTAGTTGACACAGTGCCACGAGCTGGAGGGGAAACATGTGAGGAGGGGAGGGGAGCTGGACTCTGTGACTGACCTCAGATCAGTGATATGTGAGTGTGGTGTGGAAGCAGCAGCTGCACTTCCCTGTTTGTGTTGTGCACTCAGTCAGGACACTGTATCCTGCTGTTTGTTTCAGCTGCAGACAGAGATCATGTGACGCTGTGTGTGTGTGTGTGTGTGTGAGAGCTCCTCCCCATTGGTCGGCCCTGGCGTCAGATGTCGGGGTGCCGATCAGTGTGAAAAACACATGGCTCGTCTCAGGATGACGACGCAACAGCAGATTGCATAAGTTTAACCAAACAGACGAGAAGTGGCCACATGGAGTTCACTGAGAGACACTGAGAGACACTGAGACACTGAGAGACACTGAGAGACAATGAGAGACAATGAGAGACACTGAGAGACACTGAGAGACACTGAGAGACAATGAGAGACAATGAGACACTGAGAGACACTGAGAGACACTGAGACACTGAGAGACACTGAGAGACACTGAGAGACACTGAGACACTGAGAGACACTGAGAGACAATGAGAGACAATGAGAGACACTGAGAGACACTGAGAGACACTGAGAGACACTGAGACACTGAGAGACACTGAGAGACACTGAGAGACAATGAGAGACAATGAGACACTGAGAGACAATGAGAGACACTGAGAGACACTGAGAGACACTGAGAGACAATGAGAGACACTGAGAGACAACTCGTTGATATTTATATAATATTTATAATAAAACAGGACTTTTACTTTGAAGTCTCGTTTTGTCCCAAATCCTTAAGTCATTTTACTCTGACCTGAGACAGAAAATCCTCACATTGCCTTTTGGTTTGAGTAATGACGTCACAACAAATAATCAATTATCAAATGTCACTGATTAATAAACTGATCGTTTCTGCTCTAAATATTTAACACTGCTGGAACAAGAAGACAGGATTATATTTTAGTATTAGAGGTTAAATGCCATGGAGCTGATGGAGAACAGACATGTTGTGAGATGAAGGAGTGAACTGGACGTGACGGGGTTAAATGTTTGTGAGAGGTCAACGTCCTCGTGATCCTCAGACACGTTCTGCTTTAACATAACGCACACTGTTCTCTGCTGCTGCTCCGCTAATCTCATTTCAGGCTTTAGACAGAGCCGCACAGAAACAGCATGTACACATTAACCAGCCGAACAACTCTGCATTATATATTATATATATATATTATAATAATGATAATGATAATATTAATAAAAATAATAATAATTGTTATTATTATGAGTCAGAATGTGAGGATAAAAGTGATGTCTGCTGACTGTTTAAAACACGCTGTTGCGTGTGTTAGTTAATGAGTGTGAGAAGTTACACAACTCAAACTGTCAGACTGTTGTCATAGCGATGCTCGGCCTCATCTGACTCCGGTGCAGTTGAATACCTGTGTACACAGAGGTGTGAACTGTAAATAAGAGATGAGGCTGGAGGCGACACACCCAGAAACATTCTTCACGCAGATGTTACGGATGTTTGTTTTATAGTTCTGACAATCAATCAGACAACAGATGAACCGTATTATCGATTGATATCAGCTATCAATACATCAGTAATGATGGAGACTTCCTGAGCCGGATCAGAACCTGGTCCTGTCCTTACTGAGTGTCTCTGTGGTCCCATCATCTCCAACAGAGTGAGACGTCCCCAGATAGGAAGATAAGTCCGGCACACATTTACACAGTATACGCCTTGGTTCCATGGCCCAAGTCTGGCCCATATACGGCACAATTGTCAAATCCTATTTCCTCACCCGGACCAATTCTGGCACACATAGAAAATCTTCCGGCTGTCAGTCAGTACAGCAGGATAACAGCTGGAATCTACCCAGATGTGGAAGTATATGGGCCAGACTTGGGCCAGACTCAGACCAGACTCGGGCCGTGGACCCGGATATATACTGGGCAAAGTTTCATTTTGCTGTCTCTCTCTCTCTCTAACTGATCTCACATCAGTTTCAAACTCTGTTACCATCAAAGCGTCTGCACAGTTTCTGATACTGTAACTATGGTGACGCACTCACACTGTTATCATGTGATAGAACAGCTGCAGATCTGATTGGTCACAGGATTTAATCATTAAAATGAAAGGAATGTAAATTTGAAACATAAAAACTTCATGTGTGTTGTGTTGTTTGTCCAGGGATCATCGAGCGAGCGGGGGGCTCGATGGAGGAGGAGATGGGGCAGCTGCGGAGCTCTCGCTCTCTGGTGGGGGGCGAGTTTTCTCTGAGCGACGCCTTCTATTTCTACAAGAAGGGTCTGGAGAGCATCGCGGACGATCAGGTGACCCAGCGCTTCTCCTCCGAGGAGCTGGCTTCCTGGAACCTCCTCACCCGCACCAACCAGAACTTCCGCTACATCAGCCTCCGCCTCACCGTCATCTGGGGTGTCGGCGTCTTCATACGGTACTGCGTCCTCTTCCCCCTCAGGTGAGTCGCCTCTAAAGATGGCGTCCCATTCATCCAACACAACACTATGAAAATAAGTTGTGATAAACCCTCAGTCACTGCCTCGACGTGTCATCATGTCTCCCTCCCTCAGGATCACTCTGGCCATCATCGGCCTGTCGTGGCTCGTGATTGGGACGACGCTGGTTGGGTTTTTACCTGAGAGCAGGTATGGCAGCACCTGTGACCACGGCTGTGTCTGAATGTGGTGTTTTTCCCATGATGCTCAGGTTTATTTTCACTATGTTTATCAGTGCGAAGAACTGGCTGAGTGAAGTGGTCCATCTGACTTGCTACAGGATCTGCGCCAGAGGACTGTCAGCCACCGTCCACTACCACAACAAGTCAGTGTCAGCTACAGGAAGTGCTTTTACTGTGACGCTTTAACTACAGGAAGTACTTTTACTGTGAAACTTTAACCACATGAAGTACTTTTACAGTGATAATTAAACTCCAGGAAGTGCTTTTACTGTGATGCTTTAACTACAGGAAGTACTTTTACTGTGAAACTTTAACCACATGAAGTACTTTTACAGTGATAATTAAACTCCAGGAAGTGCTTTTACTGTGATGCTTTAACTACAGGAAGTACTTTTACTGTGAAACTTTAACCACATGAAGTACTTTTACAGTGATAATTAAACTCCAGGAAGTACTTTTACTGTGATGCTTTAACTACAGGAAGTACTTTTACTGTGAAACTTTAACCATATGAAGTACTTTTACAGTGATAATTACACTACAGGAAGTACGTTTACTTTTACAACTGAAGTATATTTTGCTGATTATAGTTCTGTACTTTTACTTTGAAGTAAACTGTTGAATGCAGGACTTGCACTAGAGTATTATGTCGTGGTACTTGTATTTCAGTAAATGATCTCAGTTCTTGCCCCCCCGCCCAGAGAGAACAGACCTCAGAAAGGAGGAATCTGTGTTGCTAATCACACCACACCCATCGATGTGGTGATTCTGGCCAATGACGGCTGCTACGCCATGGTGAGTGTCATCACAGCAGCTGGTCGGTGTGTCTGCTACAGGAAGTGTTTGGATGCAGTGATGTCAGCGCTCTGCGCTCCCTGTCCTCCTCAGGTGGGTCAGATCCACGGTGGTCTGATGGGGGTCATCCAGAGGTCGATGGTCAGGTCCTGTCCTCACGTTTGGTTCGAGAGGTCGGAGATGAAAGACCGCCACGCTGTGACCAGCAGGTGAGACACAAGTTCAAACCACATCTGCAGACAGGTTTTAGTCTCTGAGAAAACACAGAGAGAGAGAAGTTTAACCCCGCCCACTTTCTCACGTGCACACAGTTGACCAATCACAGTGTAAAGTGGGCGGGCTCTGTGAATTTCTCTTTTAAGTATTTCTTTTGAGCACTTGTTTGTGACAGCTCAAACACACACACACACACACACACACACACATCTATCAATGCTATTTCATTACTGCTTTGTTTGTTAATAAGCCTGAGATTCCCCTGGCAACACAGAGGTCAAAGGTCAAGAGGATTAAAACACCAGGAGGATCCAGAATTCATTGCATCTGAACCGAAGATAACAGCCTTAAAAATCAAGTTGAAAGAAGATATTGAGACGCAGCAGAGCGTCACATGACGGGAGTGAGGCCTTGTGGGAACTGAGCGTGGAACGGTGACACTGACGATCAGCTGACTGTTTAATTAAAGCAAAGCTGTGACTCCACTGTAGTAAACGGTGGATGAGATGAGGACGTTCTACTGAAAGAGGAACTCAGAGCAGCTCATTCAAAACAGAAGAAATGAACGAGTTGATTTTAATGAACTCATGAGAACCCGCTCCTCTCTCTCTGCAGGCTCAGAGCGCACGTCGCCGCAAGGACCAAACTACCCATCCTCATCTTCCCTGAAGGTCAGTGTCCTCATGTGAGGATGAGGATGATGAGGATGATGATGATGATGATGATGATGATGATGATGATGGTGATGATGATGATGATGATGGTGATGATGAGGATGATGATGAGCATGATGATGATGGTGATGGTGATGGTGATGATGAGGATGATGGTGATGAGGAGGATGGTGATGATGAGGATGATGAGAATGATGATGGTGATGATGATGATGATGAGGATGATGGTGATGATGAGGAGGATGATGGTGATGATGAGGATGATGGTGATGAGGAAGATGATGATGAGGATAATGAGGATAATGAGGATGATGGTGATGATGAGGATGATGATGATGGTGATGATGATGATGATGATGGTGATGATGAGGATGATGATGAGCATGATGATGATGGTGATGGTGATGGTGATGATGAGGATGATGGTGATGAGGAGGATGGTGATGATGAGGATGATGAGAATGATGATGGTGATGATGATGATGATGAGGATGATGGTGATGATGAGGAGGATGATGGTGATGATGAGGATGATGGTGATGAGGAAGATGATTATGAGGATAATGAGGATAATGAGGATGATGGTGATGATGAGGATGATGATGATGGTGATGATGATGATGATGATGGTGATGATGATGATGATGATGATGATGAGAATGAGGATGATGATGATGAGGATGAAGATTATGATGGTGATGATGATGATGAGGATGAGAATGAGGATGAAGATTATGATGGTGATGGTGATGATGATGATGAGGATGAGAATGAGGATGATGATGATGATGATGATGAAGATGGTCAGATAACTTGTGTCTGTGTTTCAAACAGGAACTTGTATCAACAACACGTCGGTCATGATGTTTAAGAAGGGAAGCTTCGAGATCGGAGGGACCATTTACCCCGTCGCAATAAAGGTAGAGATTTCACAATAAAACTTCTGATTATATGAAAGATGTAAAGTTCATATTGAATCCTGCAGTATGAATGTGTTCGATGGTACAAACATACAGATGTGCGTCACAAAAATCTCAACTAAAGGTCTCCTTACTCGCTTTTTTGGAGCTTTTAACTGCACCTGCTCTCTCTCACACTGATACAAGCTTCCATAGTGGGAACAGTCTGACCAGTAGTGGAGCTGACAGTGTGACACTGGAGGGAAACTCACGGGGTCGTTCATGTTCCCCAGAGGATGAACTGTAATGACTCTCATGATCCTCTAGCGCCATGAAAGGTGCTAATTAGCAAATGTTAGCATGCTAACATGCTAAACTACGATGGTTAGCATGGTAAACGTTATACCTGTATATGTTAGCATTGTCACTGTGAGCATGATATCATGTTGATGTTAACATTAGCATTTAGCTATTTAGTTTATCGGAAACCCACACGTCCTGACTACTACCGACTCTCTGACTCTGTGTTGTCATGACGACCACCGTGGTCGGTCATGTGACATGACACCTGAGAGAAGCTCCACCTGTGACTCACCTTCACCTCTCTGTGTGTCAGTACGACCCTCGCTTCGGTGACGCCTTCTGGAACAGCGGGAAATTCAACATGGTCAGTTACCTGCTGCGGATGATGACCAGCTGGGCCATCGTGGTCAACGTGTGGTACCTGCCCCCCATGACCATACAGGTACGCCTCCATCTGAAGCCAGGAGAGACACACTCCTCACACATCATCTTCATCGTCATCAGACTGTGTCCAAACACAGAGAAGTGAGCGATCACTTTCATCATCATTGAATCTGCTGATTATTTTCTCCATCAATTGATTCGTCAATTTCTCTTTGACGGCGCTGAGCGTCTGAGAAAGACGTGAAAAAAACTGAATTCCTTCATTAGAGAATCTGGAAACATGAAATGTTGAACTCTTAAAAAATGACATTAATTAGTTAGATTATGGATCATTGATTGTGATTGGAAAGTAAATCTGTAAATCGTTCAGTCAATCTCGGTTTTATTGTCTTTTTTTAGATGTGTTTCTATTAAACCGTTAAAGTTTAAATAATGAAAGAAAAACAAGAAGAAAGTTTCTTTTGACACATTCTCTCAAAACATATGAAGAAGAAACATAAATGATTCATGGCTTATCTAAATAATGATAATGTCTGTGTGTGTGTGTGTGTGTGTGTGTGTGTGTGTGTGTGTGTGTGTGTGTGTGTGTGTGTGTCTGTGTGCGTCCTGTTTGCAGGACGGTGAAGATGCAGCTCAGTTTGCCAACAGAGTGAAATCTGCCATCGCTCACCAGGGGGGGCTGCTGGACCTGGCCTGGTGAGGACCCCCCCCCACACACACACACACACAAATACTCAGAGTACTACATGAGACCCCCCCCAGCAACAGGGCTGGAGAGTATCTGAGTACATTTACTGTAATACTGCAAATACCTGCTGAGCTTCCTGTATAAATAACTTCTCCTTCTTCTTCTACTTCTTCTTTTTCCTCCTCCTCGTCTTCTTCTTCTTCTCCTTTTTCTGCTTCTTCTTCTCCTTCTTGTTGTTGTTCCTCTTCTTCTTCTACATCATCTTCTTCCTCCTCCTCGTCTGCTTGTCCTCCTCCTCCTCCTCTCAGGGACGGAGGACTGAAGAGAGGGAAGGTGAAGGACTCGTTTAAAGAGGAGCAGCAGAAGATGTACAGCAGCATCATCGTAGGACACAACATGAGCTCCACAAACACAGAGGAGGAGTGACATCATCACCATCATCATCATCATCGTCATCATCACTGTGATGTGTGAACGCCGCATATCCAGAAAGGAAGCCAGGAAGCCTCAGATACAGCAACTGATCATCAATCAATCAATCGATCAATAAGAGACTGTATCAACTCTTAAAGTCTTATTCTACATTTTTATAACATTTTATCCAAAGCCCAGCAGCTCTGTGTGTGTGTGTGTGTGTGTGTGTGTGTGTGTGTGTGTGTGTGTGTGTGTGTGTGTGTGTGTGTAGTGGTGCACTTGCACCAGCAGGAGGCAGTGTAACACAACACAATATGAACTGTTGGTTTCTTCAGCTGTGATCAATATTCTGTTATTATCTGTCAGTGTGTGTGTTTTATAAACCAGACGGACTCAGACTGAAGATGTGTCTTTAAAAGATCCACACACACACACACACACACACACACACACAGTTCCACCTCACCTCCATCTATTTATTTTGATTTAATCTAACGAGGCTAAAGAATGAGACTTCACAGTCAAACACTTTACAACATCCATTAATGAGTATTTTCATTATTGATAAATCTGCAGATGATTCTCTCAATGGATTGATCAGCTGTTTGATCAGAAAATGTCTAAAAGAAAATATCCATCACTCTTTTTTGATCAACAGCTGAAAGTTCAGTTTCATCTAAAACACAAAACAAAAGCGTCAGTGAAGGAGCCATTAATTAATCAATTATCACATTAGTTAGTGATTATTCTTCTGTTGACTGATCAGTGATTGTTTCAGCTCCAACATCAGCTCCATGTAATATACAGAGGTCACAGTGAGCGTACACAGAGTAAAAATAAGACCATAATAATAACACAAGTAAGAAGTTAAAAAATCACTTTTAGTAAATAAGGAGAATAAAAAGATAAAACTATTCAATGCTTGAAAACTGTTCAATAAGTGTTCAATAAGTGTTCAATAAGTGCTCACCTGTAAATCATTAAATCACATCATGTATCAGAAGCTTCAGAACAAACTCCAGCTGTTTTCATTAGTTATTTTCTGTATCTGCTCAAAACTAGAATCATAGATGAAACAGTGACAAACACTTCAAACAGTAAATAAACAGCCAGAAAACAAACAGCCAGAAAACAAACAGTCAGAAAACAAAGTCAGACAATATACAGTCAGAAAACAAACAGTCAGAAAACAGTCAGAAAACAAAGTCAGACAATATACAGTCAGAAAACAAACAGTCAGAAAACAAAGTCAGACAATATACAGTCAGAAAACAAACAGTCAGACAATATACAGTCAGAAAACAAAGTCAGACAATATACAGTCAGAAAACAAACAGTCAGAAAACAGTCAGAAAACAAAGTCAGACAATATACAGTCAGAAAATAAACAGCCAGAAAACAAACAGTCAGAAAATAAACAGCCAGAAAACAAAGTCAGACAATATACAGTCAGAAAACAAATAGTCAGAAAATAAACAGCCAGAAAACAAAGTCAGACAATATACAGTCAGAAAACAAACAGTCAGAAAATAAACAGCCAGAAAACAAACAATCAAAACTCTGATGAGACAAAAACAATAAAAATGAGAAAAAGACAAAAACTGGAAAAAGGAAAAAATAGAATTTAAATATAAAAACTGAAAGGAGAGAATATTTTTAATTACCTGCTTGATCCAGTTCTTTTACTTTTCCCTCCAAATATTTTCCATATTTCCAACATGAGATGATCTGAACCAGTGTTCTCCAACCTGTGGTCCGGGGCCCCTCAGGGGTCGCAGCGTGAAGCTGAGCGGTCAGGAGATGATTAATAAAGACAGAGTTTACACTTCTACAGTTTCCAAAACTGACTTTTAATAATGAAGATTTTATCTTAAATTACACCGATTTGAATTCAGTCCTTAATGTTGTTACCTGTGTGTTACCTGTGTGTAACGTGTTACCTGTGTGTTACCTGTGTGTTACCTGTGTGTAACGTGTTACCTGTGTGTTACCTGTGTGTAACATGTGTTACCTGTGTGTTACCTGTGTGTAACGTGTTACCTGTGTGTAACGTGTTACTTGTGTGTAACGTGTTACCTGTGTGTTACCTGTGTGTAACATGTGTTAGCTGTGTGTTACCTGTGCGTTACCTGTGTGTTACCTGTGTGTAACATGTGTTACCTGTGTTACCTGTGTGTTACCTGTGTGTTACCTGTGTGTAACATGTGTTACCTGTGTTACCTGCACATGTTCAGTCTGCCAGCTGTCAAACTTAGAAAAACAGAATTTTGTGTTTTTATTGTAAATTGAAAATGTACAAAGCAACAAGAACCTGCTGCAGAGCTGGAACAACTACAACATCAACAGATCATCCACTACCAAATGTATTGA
>NW_019175441.1:104679-129021 GCF_002260705.1 Seriola dumerili
ACCTGTGTGTTACCTGCACATGTTCAGTCTGCCAGCTGTCAAACTTAGAAAAACAGAATTTTGTGTTTTTATTGTAAATTGAAAATGTACAAAGCAACAAGAACCTGCTGCAGAGCTGGAACAACTACAACATCAACAGATCATCCACTACCAAATGTATTGATCACTGATTAATCATTTAAATTAAGTTTTAGGCCAAAATGTCCAGATTTTAAATAAAAATACTGACACATACACATTTATATACTGTATATATATATATATATATATATTTTCTTTTTATATAATCATCAGCCACTGAGCTGCTGAACTCTTCCGTGTCTCTTATTGTCGTTTTATATTTTGCTGAATCATATTTGATCATTTTATCTCTCCAGCTGTGAACATCTGTTTTATGTCTCTCCTCTTCTGTCTCCTCCACTGTCCATATTCTGTTCATCACACGTTTTTACACCTGATTTTAAAACTGTAATAAAGGAAGAAGAGCTGACATCATCATCCTCACACATTGACAGGATTTAGATGTAAAAAAAGCAGATGTCACAGTCAAACATCTGGAAACATCTGCCCGTTGCCTGTTAGAACATTAATAAAAGACTTTCATCATTTTAAATCTTCAATGTTATATTCTATTTCTGACATTTTATAACTGATTAACAGAGATAAATAATTGTCTGTTATTAATGATGAATGTAGCTGCACATCATAACGAGGCCGTGTGTCCTCAGTAATAAAGGCCGTCCTCCTGCCGACGCGTCGGAGGCGGGAAAGCGGCTGCACAGCTGAGTCGGGCCGGGACATGTTTACTGTGACGGCGCTTTAATAAAGAAAGCAGAGACTGTGAAATAGCATGGAGTTATTCTTCCACACACAGCCGGCTCACATTTCACAGCCTCTCTCTGTGTGTGTGTGTGTGTGTGTGTGTGTGTGTGTGTGTGTGTGTGACGCCTCAGCCTCTTCCCGCCTCCCGCCTCTAATAACAATCCAGCAACTCAAATTGCTTGAACAGAAATGTTTGTTCTCCTCTAACAAGATTGTGAATTATTAATAGGATCTAAAGCCGGTTCTATAACCCGATTGTTGAGGTGGGATTCTTGGCGAGCGCTGCTCCGCCACACCATTCACTGTGATGTATGTGTCTGCACATCTTTATATCCAATTTAATGTGATTCAGATAGATTTCAGAGGGACATCATAAAAGGCATTGGAGTGACCCCGGCTGTGGACTCCATACAACCGCCCCACATGTCCCAATATGTTGATTCGATTTGCTCAATTTTACTTTTACCCCCAGCTGATCTATACAAATGCAATGCAGGTACACTAAGTAAATATGAATACATTTCCAAATTGAATCCCGGTGAATGTAGTCCACCCAGGACATCATTTTAAATCCCGCTGCTGTGCTGGGAACTGCAGCGGTCTGACCACTCACAAGGGTAAATGACCGAGCCCCCCCCCCACACACACACTCCCCTCCAAGACTTGCCATTAGCCGGAGGGTAATGCCTTTAAATACATTGTTCTGCCATCTATTCTGTGCTGCTGCTGTAATGTATGTGATGCTGAGGAGGACGATGCAGCTCCCAGAGCAGGATCGATACCATTCCTGGAATCCACGTGGGGCCTGGACCGTGTGAAATGATCCCAACAGCATCTCAGGTCCCGCTCAGCTGGGGGGGGGGGCATTTACTAAAGGACTGAAGCTCCCTTTAAGAGTGTTTCATTTAATGAGAGAGAAACATTTCATCTGACAGCTGGAGTCACTGGTCCCTTCAGATTAAGAGCTTAGCTGCTAAAAGTCCATGTTACATTCAAACAAATAAAAGTGGAAAAACAAACGAATGAAATAAGTAAAATACAATAAATACACTGTAAACAGAGACAAACATATAACAATGAAAAACAATTATCAGCACGACAGCAGACTGAAAGGCCTGCCATTAAATACGTGTCTTAACCAAGATTTCAAAATAAAAATGGAGGGAGCTCAGCTGATTGCTACTGGAAATAATAAAGAGTGTGTGTGTGTGTGTGTGTGGATTCATCTCAACAACTGTTTGAGACACAGACAGATGATCACAACACAGTATCAATATTATCATGAAATCTATAGATAATAATAATAATAATAATAATATAATAATAATAATAATGATGATGATAATAATAATAATAATGATAATAATGATAATAATAATAATAATAATAATAATAATAATAATAATGATAATAATAATAATAATAATAATAATAATAATAATGATAATAATAATAATAATGATAATAATGATAATAATAATAATAATAATATAATATAATAATAATGATGATAATAATAATGATAATAATAATAATAATAATGATAATAAAACCATCTTTGACGTTGTTATTTGTCAGTTGCGTGTCTTTGTGTCTGTCAGGTCCGGGTGCAGACAGACTGTGTGTCAGTGACACAGTGAGAAGATGAAGGTGTGTGTCATGAACATGATGCTAATATTTTTCTTTTAAAGATCACAGTTATCATCAGCTCAGTAAAACGGTTTCTTCTTCTCTCCTTGCTCATGAATCATGTGAAGACCCCTCAGGTTTACCTGGTGACCCCTGAGGGGCCCGACCCGTGGGTTGGGAACCACCAGACTGAACTGTGTAACAGCATGAAGAAGTTAAAGCAGCTTCACCTGCAGCAGCTACAGCAGGAACACGTGGAATTAACTTATTAACTAAACTGCACAACCACTTCATTATTTATTTCTATATTATTTATACTTTATTATTTCCACTTTATCTCATTTATTCTAGATTGTTTCTTATTTATTATTTGTTCTTATTTAATTTCTTATTTTATCTCCCTTGTTGCTGTGGTCGTCTCTTATTTGATCTTTCTGTTAAATTACAGAACAATGGTCATAATTTATGGTCATAAATGTAAAAGTGTGTGTTTTGCTTTTAGTTTTACAAACACTGACTCACAGAGACGTGAGTCAGTGTTTGTGCGTCGCTCACATTATAATGATGTGATAATTATTAATTAGTTATTAAAGCTTCAGCCTGTTCAATGTTTTTTATTGTTTATATTGTTTATATTTACTGTATTTAATAATAATAATAATTACTGAACTTCAGATATTCTGTTGTTTGTTTGTTTGTTTCTTATTATCAGAGAAACAAACAAACAAAAAAGGTGAGAAACATCAGAACAGGTGACAAGGATCAGTGTGTGTGTGTGTGTGTGTGTGTGTGTGAAGCAGTGTAATCATGACAAACTGACCACACACACACACACACACACACACACACACACACACACACACACACACACACACACACACAGGTGAGACTCACAGGTGTCTTGGTCTGACTGGGGGGGGGGGTCAGAGCCTGGATCTGATCTCAGCCTCATTTGCATACGCTAATGAAAGCAGCTATAATTGGTCAGGATTGATTTTTTTTCCCGCCTTGATTGAGCTTCAATCGAGTCTGAAGTTCTTCAAGTGGAGAACAGATTGATTTGTGGTTGAATTCCAGTTTATTTAGTTTAGAAAATAATTATGTTCTGGCGCTGTGATTGGACAGAGAGGAGAGGAGAGTCTCTGACCCCCCCCCCCGTTTGTTATGAGAGGAATCATTTCTGCCGTCGTCTCCAATCTGTCCCCAACGATTCATTGTGTTTTACTGAGTGAGGAGGTGGAGTCACATGACAAATGTCCTGCCTCCAGGTACATGAAGGTGTGAAATTGCAGACTCCTCTTTGCCCCCCGGCCCCCCCTCCCTGTGCCTCAGGAGGTATTTCTTCTTTTATTGACAGAGCAGCTGGATGTGGGCCTGATGGCGGTGGTGGTGGCGGCGGCGGCGGCGGCGGCTGCTCCCCACATCCTCCTCCTCCAGCCCTGATTGCTTTTGTTTCCAGGTCACCTCCTATCTATCGCTGCAACTTTTCCAATTTCTCAGAGCTGCTTGTATGAAGACAGAGGGAGCAGCGTGCTGCGGCATTCTGGGAAATGTACATGAACCTCCGCAGAGAGACAACACAAAGGAAACACATTGAATTCTTCTCACTTACAAGCTCAGCTACTGTAACCCCCCCACCCCACCCCCCCCGATGAAACTTCATCAAATGAATAATCAAATAAATGTCTTGGTTCATTAATATGAAATTATCTTAGCGTGCAGTTAATTGCATTAAGGCCGTGCGGCTGTTTGCGAGGACGGAGCGGCGGATGATGGATGACGATGGCGGCGTGATGAATGAAGAAAGCAGCGGAACTAAATTGAAAGTGTACTCATCCGTTCTTCGCTCACAACTAATGATAAATTGAGCGTGTCACGTCGAACAATACGCGGCGAGGTTTAAACATGGCCTCCGCAGCACAGAGGGATTGTGGGTCGTCAGGTAGCCTGATCTGTGTCCATCACTAATTACACACCAGAGTCTTCATTTCCTGTTTCCAAACACTCCACTCGTTCGGATCCACAGGCGCTTTAAGCTTCTTCTTCTTCTGCTCTTTCACTTTATCAATAAGAAGATTATAAATATGAAACTAAATATGATGCAGCTTGAATCAGGACGTGTTTAATTATTACAGGAGTTTATATCATCATGTGTTAGACATTAATAAAGCATTTATTACACGTTTATATACAGATAATTAATGCTGAAGAAACTACATTAACATGTTTTTCATATAAACAAAATGTGATCGTCTCATAAAATATGATCAACTGCTTTTTTTTTATAAATTCATCAAAAGTCACACGTGATTTTTTTAGTTTCAGAAGTTTGAGAGAAAATAAAGTTAAAAACATTGTTTTAGTTTTTTGTGATTTTATCTTATTGTTTATTTATTTATTTATTCATTCATTTATTTATTAATTAATTTATTTATCCTTTCTAACTAAAAACCTTTGGTTGGTTGTGTTGGCTTGTGTGTGTTGGTGTGTGTATATCAGTGTGTGTATATCAGTGTGTGTATATCAGTGTGTATATCAGTGTGTGTATATCAGTGTGTGTATATCAGTGTGTGTGTTGGTGTGTGTATCTCAGTGTGTGTATATCAGTGTGTGTATCTCAGTGTGTGTATATCAGTGTGTATATCAGTGTGTGTATATCAGTGTGTGTGTTGGTGTGTGTATATCAGTGTGTGTATATCAGTGTGTGTATTAGTGTGTGTATATCAGTGTGTATATTAGTGTGTGTATGTCAGTGTGTATATCAGTGTGTATATCAGTGTGTATATCAGTGTGTGTATATCAGTGTGTATATTAGTGTGTGTATATTAGTGTGTGTATATCAGTGTGTGTATATCAGTGTGTGTATATCAGTGTGTATATCAGTGTGTGTATATCAGTGTGTGTATATCAGTGTGTGTATATCAGTGTGTGTATATCAGTGTGTATATTAGTGTGTGTATATCAGTGTGTATATCAGTGTGTGTGTTATTATCATACATTCAGACACAGGATCAAGAGGCTTTTGGAAAATGTTTAGTTGGATATTAATGGATGATTTTTTTCTGTAAATAGAAAAATATCAAAATACATAAAGACAAAATAATAAATGACATGAGATTAAAATGTTAGAACTAACAATAATAAAGTAAATGAAGCTGACATTACTTCATTTATTCTCTATCTCAGTGTTTTTCTGCTTCAGGGTTTAAACAGGAATCTAATGAAACATAATCCAAACGTCATGTGACACTAAAACAACAAACTGCTGGAATATTAATCAGATAAAACAACAGACGGTTTGACAGTCTTCAGCTGTCAGTGGTTTGGAGGGAAAGGGCTTTGCAGCCCAGAGGGGAGGAGTCAGAGAACAGGATGACAGGGGATTTCAGGCGGGGGATCAAACCTGTGAGTTTTTGGGACGTGGTTCGCACAAACTCGTTCTTCACGTCCTCGACAGTTTCACTCATTTTGACTTTAAATGTAATAATTAGATCGATCAATAATTATTCAGATCAGTGGTTCCAACCTTTTCTGACTCCTGGACCCTGTCGGCGGTCAGCATCCGTCACCGTGACGACGGGACAGCAGAAAGCCTGGAGGAAGCTTCAGTTCTATTGTGTGTTCTTCCTCTGGACTCTGTGGAGCAGCTTCTTCTTCTTCATGGATCTTTGATGTGTGGGAGACTGAGACAGTGAAGAAGAACACGAGCTTCCTGCCGCTGGCTGATCAGTGACACGTCTTAATACGAGGAAACTATTCAATAAAGGGAGTTTTTAGACATTTATAATGTTTTTTCAAAGAGTATTTAGTTTTAAAACATTTAAAAACATCATTTATATTTATATATTTCTGTATAATTACTTTTTTTCATGCATATTGTTCCATTTGAAAATGATTTGTCGGCCCAGTGATGGGCCACGACCCTCAGGTTGGGAACCAGTGATTTAGATACGAAACTGTAACACTGAGACATTTCTTCACTCTGTGATGAATTAACTAGTTGGTTGAGGTTTGGTTATAGATAACTAATAACTCACCCGTCAATGAACTCAGTATCTATGATTGTCTCTAATCAAGTCCCTTCAGCCATCATCTGTCTCCTGTCTCCTCTGTCTCCTTTGTCTCCTCTGTCTCCTCGTCTCCTCTGTCTCCTGTCTCCTCTGTCTCCTGTCTCCTCTGTCTCCTTTGTCTCCTCTGTCTCCTCGTCTCCTGTCTCCTCTGTCTTCTCTGTCTCCTCTGTCTTCTTTGTCTCCTCTGTCTCCTGTCTCCTCTGTCTCCTCTGTCTCCTGTGTCTCCTCTGTCTCCTGTCTCCTCTGTCTTCTCTGTCTTCTTTGTCTCCTCTGTCTCCTGTCTCCTCTGTCTCCTCTGTCTTCTTTGTCTCCTCTGTCTCCTGTGTCTCCTGTCTCCTCTGTCTCCTGTCTCCTCTGTCTTCTTTGTCTCCTCTGTCTCCTGTCTCCTCTGTCTTCTCTGTCTCCTGTCTCCTCTGTCTCCTCTGTCTTCTTTGTCTCCTCTGTCTCCTTTGTCTCCTCTGTCTCCTCTGTTTCCTCTGTTTCCTGTCTCCTCTGTCTCCTTTGTCTCCTGTGTCTCCTGGGTCTCCTATTTCTCCTGTGTCTCCTCTGTCTCTTGTCTCCTCTGTCTCCTCTGTCTCCTCTGTCTCCTGTCTCCTGTGTCTCCTCTGTCTCCTGTGTCTCCTCTGTCTCCTCTGTTTCCTCTGTCTCCTCTGTCTCCTGTGTCTCCTGTCTCCTCTGTCTCCTGTGTCTCCTGTCTCCTCTGTCTCCTCTGTCTCCTGTGTCCTCTGTCTCCTCTGTCTCCTGTGTCTCCTGTCTCCTCTGTCTCCTCTGTCTCCTGTCTCCTCTGTCTCCTGTGTCTCCTGTCTCCTGTGTCTCCTGTGTCCTCTGTCTCCTCTGTCTCCTGTCTCCTGTGTCTCCTGTCTCCTCTGTCTCCTGTCTCCTCTGTCTCCTCTGTTTCCTCTGTCTCCTCTGTCTCCTCTGTCTCCTGTGTCTCCTGTCTCCTCTGTCTCCTGTGTCTCCTGTCTCCTCTGTCTCCTCTGTCTCCTCTGTCTCCTGTCTCCTGTGTCTCCTGTCTCCTCTGTCTCCTGTGTCTCCTCTGTCTCCTGTCTCCTGTGTCTCCTGTCTCCTCTGTCTCCTGTCTCCTCTGTCTCCTCTGTCTCCTGTGTCCTCTGTCTCATCTGTCTCCTGTCTCCTCTGTCTTCTTTGTCTCCTCTGTCTCCTGTGTCTCCTCTGTCTCCTGTCTCCTCTTTCTCCTGTCTCCTGTGTCTCCTGTGTCCTCTGACAGATCCGTCTCGTTACTTCTGTAGATCACATCCATGAGGACTGGCTGTCGGAGTGTCTTCCCTCCTCCTTGTTTAAAAACCCAAACTAGTGACAGGCAGCCAAAGTTACAGATGATCAAACTCGTATTAAGACGGCGTCTGGCGCGGCTCCAGCTCGCAGCCTCTGTTCTGAATGATATCGCCATCTGTGAGACTCCAGCAGCTGGAGGATGAAGAAGAAGAGCGTCTCTATCAGTCTGCAGTCCTGCAGCAACTTTCTCCAGAACATCATCACACTGCATCAACAGCTTTATCAATCCACTGTGATGCCGGAGCAGTAACGATCCTCTGTGTGACGAAGAGTTCTTCTATCTTCAACCTCGTTAACGTTTAATAAAGGACAGAGGAGCTTTAAGTGTTAATTACTGTGTTATTAACTGACCTGTACCTGTGAGCATGTGCTGCAAACCCTCTCAGTGCTAGTCACACTGCATTTCACAATAAAAGCCTCCACACTGGAAGCTACTAACCACAGCCGTGATGAGCTTCCATTTACGACACCTGTTGTCAAGGTGACTCCTCTGAATACCTGGATGAAAACAGGAAACAGGAAGTAAGGTGAAGGTGGGTGTGGCCTGTTACAGGTCTGGACTCACAGAGAGCTGAGGTGAAACAGGAACGTGTTACACATTACTCACTGAAAAGTTATGACATCACAGGTTCACCTGGAGGCCGGATGACACACCTGGATCAGGATCTTCACCTACTCGTCACCGACTCTCAGCTGTCGCATAAAGAAAACAACAGCAACAACAACAACAACAACAACAACAACAATAAGACCTTTCTGACTTGTTTACCTGGAGCGTGGTGAGCTCAGGTGTGACATCACTCTTAGGTAAAATTGTAAATGTTGATTTGTGGAAAATAGAGAATAAAAAATGATTAAACTTGCAACAACTAAAATAAATAAGTTTTGCTAGTGCTACATAGCTAACGTTAGCATTAACAGCTGATTACTTGCCACTTCAGCCATTGTTGTGTATGTGTGTGTAGGTTATAACACGTCCTATAACGGCTACTTCTTCAGGACAGACCGGACGCTACAGTGGTGAGATGGGCCAATCGTTAGCATGCTAGTTAGCATGCTTGCTAGTTAGCATGCTAACTTCTGTAGAGGAAAAGAAGCGATAGAAACAGAAGCAAAACAAGAGTCAACATCGGTGTTTGTTTCCACCTCTGGAGACAGATGTTGGTGAGTGAAGGAGTGAAGTTTGATGCTGAACAATCAACATTTCTTCTAGACTGGTGAGTAAACAGCAGCTAATGCTAACGCTAGCTACGTAGTGGTAGCAAAATGTGTACAATAAATTCAATTTCATCAACATATAAAAATCTTTTAGTTTTTATTTAAAGTTGAAACCTTTATATTTCTCCTTACACTCCAGTGTTTAATGATGTATCGCAGTGGTTCCCAACCTGAGGGCCGGGGCCCCCTGGTGGGCCGCGAAATCATCATCAATTTAAACAATTATAGAGAAAATAATTATTAATTAGTGATTATTAAAGACTGTCACTGTGATAAGCCAATGTTTGATCGTATCATTAAATAAAAAGTGCTCTGAGAACACATTACTCGGCCTCCGTATTGTTACCGGGTCGTTTCCATGTGGGTCATGAGGCGCAGAGGTCGGGATCCTCTGATGTACCGAGTTATATTCTGAACATGTGTAATTGTGGCGAGGGCTCCTGATAAAGGCTCGTGGGGGGGTGAAGTGTTATCAGTCAGGTCTGAGTTTCCTCCACATCTTATCACACAAACCACTTTCAAAGAAAATTACGCTCCTTGATTTTATTCCAAGTTCATATTTGGCAAGTCCATGTTGACTGTCATCCATCATGGCCTGCACTGTCTGATCAGCCTCTCCGGGGGCCGAGGTTCATCTCTCCTCCTCCCCCAGCCGGAGAGAGAGAGAGAGAGAGAGAGAGAGAGAGAGAGAGAGAGAGAGAGAGCCCACATCTCCAATTTCATCCTGAGCCGCTCTGCAGAAAAAGCCTCCGTCAGTTCAGTGGAGCAGCTCGCTCTGCAACTTCTCTGCAGAATGAATACTTTTTAATTTCTCTGCCTGCGATGGCCCCGGGCCCCAGGACAATGTTGATGGATGATGTTTTAATGCTGCTGAATGTTATTTTTACTGAACAGGGAAAACTATAAATTTTTACTTCATTGGCAATGATTGTGCCCTATGCATAAAAGCACGGTGGCGGCGGCGGCGGCGGCTGTGCGTCGCCCATGAATAATCGCCCCTCGCAGCAGATGTTACTCTGCAGAAACCAATTCCTTGGATAAGATTTGCAGAAGATTAATTGTCTACAGCTGTTTCATGGCCCGCTGCAATCTTAATACATTTATGATAAGTTTAAAAGCTCACTAGAGGCAGCACAGCCTCCCGAGAAAGAGACGCTTTATTCTCACATCTGGATTCATATCCTCTGTCAGATTCATCATTAGCCTTTATGCAAGACGACGGAGGGGCCGGCCGTCATTACCGCACGCCATGCAACAGTGTCTCCCGCCTTTTTCTTTATCCTCTCCTCAGGCCCGTATTTTCATCTCTGCCGTTTTTGAGTGACTGAATTATTCAGATTTGTGCAAATGAGTTGTTTTCATTTTTCTCCCCTGGAAGTGGAAATTGGAAGTGACCCAGCGTGACCCTCATCTATTACTCAAGCTAAATTGCAGTGAATGTGCAGTCTGGATCATTTTAACCATGCGGGGGTCTTTGTTAACCGCCGAGCTGTGACCCCCCGCTCACACGCAGCATCTGTACCAGTTTGGAAGAATCGGCGTGTTACGACCCACACTCCGCCTTTTATAAAGCCCCATTTGAATATTCTCCGCAGAACAAAGGCAATCATGTAGAGAGCGGGGGCCGGGTCAGGGGCCGGCGCTCGGCGGGGGCCAGTAGTTTAAGGTGAGTTTTTGAAGAACCATGTGGTGTTTAAAAGTTCCTGACACCGACGCAGAGGACACGAACGCCCTGAGCTTTTCATTTGCTGAGCGTTTAACCCTCGGCGGCTCCTCCTCCTCCTCACTGTGTTGCTCTTCATCCCGGCTCAGATCATTTGACGCCGCGGAGCTTCTCTCGGCGCCGACAACGCCGCCCGGATCCTCCACATCTATTATTTATCCTCTGCATCGTCTCTGTGATTGAAGAAGAAGAATGAAGAATCAGAGGAGGCCTGAGGCGGCGGGATTCACACCTGCTGAAACACTTCAACTCACCTGATTAGCTTTCATTAGCATCCAGGCTAATAACTGCTTTATAAGTGTTTATTCATACTCAGTGTTTGTTCTACATATTTTACATCTGTCAGCCTCCTCTGATGTGGGCGGAGTCAGAGACACATTAATAAACACTAGTAACTGTGTTATAAAGCAGTTATTACATCTGTACAGACGAACAGCGACACTGACAGAGACACGAGGTTCCTGGTTTAAAAACAAAGACTTTTCTTCAAGAATGAGAAGAATCTGTTATAACAACCAGATACATATATTATAATGACATTAAACTGGCAGCTGTATTGACGATGATTCATTGTTTAAATCAATGATTTCTAACCTTTTCCAATTCACGGCCACTTGAACATCTCACATCCCAAGTTTGTTACTTGAGTCATAATCTGTTGTCTTCATTCTCATTGTCATTCCTTCCTGTTAATATAGAGTAGATTATATAGACTGATAGAGATGATAGATAGATAGATAGACTGATAGAATAGATAGACGATAGAATAGATAGATAGATAGATAGACTGATAGATAAGATAGATAGATAGATAGACAGATAGATAGACAGATAGATAGATAGATAGATAAGATAGACAAGATAAGATACAGATAGATAGATAGATAGATAGATTAGTGACAGATAGATAGATAGATAGATAGATAGATAGATAGACAGATAGGATAGATAGATAGATAGATAGATAGATAGATAGATAGATAGATAGGATGACAGACAGACAGATAGATAGGATAGATAGATAGATAGATGAGATAGTATAGATAGATAGACAGACAGACAGACAGACAGACAGACAGACAGACAGACAGACAGACAGACAGATAGGATAGGTAGTTTCGCGCAGTGTGATGCGTTGTGATAGTAGTGGCGGAGGAAGAGCGCATGTCCAGGCTGATGTGCTGGTGAGAGGTAAACTTGCGCTTGCATTGAGTAACTTATGTTATTTGTGAAGTCGTGGGCTGAAGTGCACGGATAGTATAGAAGTAGATAGATATGATAGAATTAAGATTGTTAGTAGAGTAGGATAGAATAGGATAAGACTGGGCATCAGGATAGTGAATAGTATGAGTAATGATAGAGTAGTGGGATAGAGTAGATAAGTTGAGTGTAGATAGTGATAGATCAAGTATGTAACTATGACTTAAAGAGAGATAGATAGACAGATGACAGACAGGATCAGAAGCGAGATAAGATAGATAGATAGATAGATAGATAGATAGATAGATAGATAGATAGACCACAGGTTGGGAACCAGTAGTTGTTAATTGAAACCAAACCTTGTCTGGAGTCTTTCGTGAAGACGTGACCTCCAGCTCTGGGAAACTGAAACCACTTTACGATGTTTTATGGACAAACAATTAACTGAGGAATCAGGTCGAATTAATCGTCGTATTAAATTCATTTGGCCGTAAAAACAGAGACGAACATCATGTGGATGATGAAACACGAAAAGAAGAAATGAGAAACAAGAATTTGGACTTTTTTGGGAAAAAAAACAGAAAGAGAAACACAGAGATTTTAAAACTGTGATCAAAGAAACTAAAGAAGGAATAAATATCAGTGAAGGATGGATTTGGGTTTTTGGTTTTGAAATCACCACGTGTTTATTTCAGTTTTCGCTGAAGCAGAAATCCATAAATATCATCTCAGGGTTTGTTCTCCGTCCAAACAGGAAGATCAGCTGTTTGGATCATAAACACACGTCTGAAGCCAAATTCATTCATCAGTGATTCTTCATAAACACAGATTCATGACTTCAGTGCAGAGAGAGAGAGAGAGAGAGAGACACTGGATCTCTGAAGGTATTCTGCTCCTCCGTCTCCTCACAGCTCAGACCACCGTCCTCCGTCCCTCAGGTTTCTACCTTCATCTTCATCTTCACCTTCACTTTCTTTCACCTTCTTTCACTTTCTTTCACTTTCTTGGCAAAATGAAGCAAAACTCCAAAAACATGTTTGTTCAGCGTCCACAGATCAGCTGACTGCATCATCAGCTCTCACTACAAACCACATGGATTCAGCCGCCGCACGGAGGAGTGGACGTTTCAGAGAGATCATCAAGATCCTGATCACACACACACACACACACTCACACACACACACACACACACACACACACACAGCTGGGTATCGGCTGACAGGAAGTGGCCATAAATAACCGGACTAGCCGCCATCAGCCCGGCCTTTCCCTCTCTGCTGCGACACCTCAGACATTGAACATGACATAATACGCTGTAATAAAACAAAAGCTTCACTTCATGAATTTGCATGATTTATGTGTTGAGTGTGGAATGAAATCATAAATATGCAAACACATGAAAGATCCTTTTAATTTATTCTCATGTGACGCTGGGACTTAATCACTAATTGGTTTCTCTCTCAGCTCTCCGCCGCTCGTTAAGACATGTGCGTTAATGAACTGAGCGTTGTTCGTTTACCTTTGTCTTCTGTTTTTATTCCTCCGTGTCAGAGGAGGCGGCCATTTTGTTTTCAGGTTGTCCCTCCGTCTCGTTCTCGTGGACACGATATCTCAGAAACACCTGGAGGGAACTTCATCAAATTTAGTACAAGACTCAAACAAAAACTGATTAGAACTTGGTGGCTAAAGGTCAAAGGTCAAGGTCACAGTAACCTCACAAAAAGCGGTGATGACCTTGTGAACACAGGAAGTGTTTTGTCGGAGGAGGTAACTGTCGCTTCACAGTGGGACGTTGGGGGAGATGTTTGCAGAAATCATTGTGACGGTCCTTCGTCGTATTAAAGTCTCCTCTCTACACACATCTGTCCACATCTGTCCACATCTGTCCACATCTTGCACCGGCTGTGAGTCTGGACCTGCAGCAGCAGCAGAGGAGCTTTAATAACAGTCCTCTCACATCCCGCCTCCTCCTCCTCCTCCTCCTCCTCTTCCTCTCCCCGGCTGTGTACAAACAGATACCTGTCACGTATGAAGAATAGCAGCGCTCCTTAACAAATGCCTCATTCTCTGCGGATTATTTACTTTTAATGGGCGGGGGGGATGAGAAAGGCACTTAATATGTGCTCACACGAGGCGTGATGTATGGGGTCATGGTAACGCCGGTGGCACCGCCCCGGGCTGCTGGGTGGAAATAAATCTATGTGTGGCTGCAGGGCTCTGCTGCGAGCTTTACTACAGTTTATGTCGGAGCAGAGGCGTCCCAGAGGAGATCACTGTGTGGCTTCTTTTATCATTTAAAGGCCTGGAAGTGCGGGGGGCGGGGGGGGGGGGTAATGGATTCAGGTTAATATGAAGGTCAGCTTCCTGTTGTTGCATCAAAGGAACTGCTCAATAATAAAAAGCAGAGCTGTCACACAGAGACACTTAAAGGGGCAGAAATCCATATTTCTACAGGGAGGATGTTGGAGGTGACGACGTCCAGGAGTCTGTGATGAACCTGCTGAGAAACAGCTGGTTACAGATGTTTCCCTCAGCAGCTGCTGGACACCAGACACAGAGAAAAGAGGGAACGCTGGACTGAGAGTCATCAGGTGACTCAGACACGCTGGTACGTAGAGGTAGATGCTAACACACGTGCTAACACACATGCTAACATGCACCGTCCATTCATCCATTCATCAGCCATTCATCATCCATCACCCATTTTCACGACCTCCAGTGGGAGGCGTCCAGGAGACATCCTGAACTCCTCCTCCAACCGGAGCGACCATCAACCCTCTGACTCCACCCACATCAGTGTCTCCTGAAATAACGGCCCAATGGCGACAGGCATGCCGGACCTTGGTTGTCATGGTTACTACAGTAACGGTCATGGCTTGGTTAGGTTCAGGAAAAGATGGTGATTTTGGGTTAAAATAAGTAACTTCCTCAGCATCAGTCGATCCTTGTTGTCATGGTTACACTAACAACAACAATGAACAGTCATGGATAATAGAAACAACATGGGAATCGCCCCCCCCCCCCCCCCCCCCCCAGTGTAAAGTACTCTTGCTGGAGTGATGATGAAATGTGTAGGCTCTCGTGGCGCGGCCCCTCCCTGACAGGACGTATATGGAGGATGTAAACGCCGCCGTTATTAATATTCATGATCAATCATCAGCAAAGAGCCTCGACCATCCATGATGGTTATTAATGACGACCTGAGCGCTTACTTCTCCCACTCGTACAGCTCTGAACTCTTAATGATCAAAAGTATTAATTCCCACAGTATTCCATTATTAATATCCTGGATGGAGATAAAAAGTAATATTAATGTAAGGCCAACATAAAGACAGGGTCATTATTTAAGTCCTGTCATCGTTTGTCTTATTTAAATACCACAGTGATAAGGCTTTATTTTAATTTAAATAAAGACATTAATTTCTCTAATGCTGAGTAATCAAAGCAATATTTTGCAGTTCGACTGAGAAGCTTGTTAGATCGATCATAAATCTTTGAGCGGTTATGGATCGGCCGTGATTACAGTCACGTTATCAGTCTTCACGGAGCAGAGAATAAAGACCTGAGGCTCTCCACCGGCGGCAGCACTCACTTCAATTAACAGAGATTTTAAAGAAGCTTCATTCCTCTTTTATTTATCCACAGAGCAGAAGTGTCTGTGAGCTCATGAACTGAAGGGAAATAATTTTTATATAAATATGTAGAGTTTATATTTCTTGCTTTGCACAGAACATATATTCATTTACTTTAAAGAAATGAATAGAAACTGGTTTTTACTCTTTTTGTCATGAAGATGTAAAATTAAACTTTTTTACAGATCAAATGTTTCAGCGTCAAATTTTGTCTGTTTTTATCTTATTTGCACAAATGATCCTGTTTTCTTCAGATCAATAACTAATAATGTCATATACATTTTATTAATATAAAACAAAACAAAGAAATAAAGATGATGAATTAATCAATATTATCATCAATGATCGTCAGGAGGACGTGAAATAAGAGACGTCATCAGCTGACGTCTCAATCACTCTCCTTCTGGTTCATTCTTCTTCTTCTGAAAAACCCATTTCTTTCTATTTTTCTTTTCTACTCACACGCGTCCTTCTTCCTTCAACAGGTGGATCCTTCCTGACCCCACATATCCCATGATTCATTGCTCTCCGGTAATGAAAACAAACCGTCAGCAGACAGCAAGAGAGAGTCTGAGGATCACACTGTCAGCGTTGTGTTTCCGCTCAGTTCAACAGCTAACGGTACGGTTAACGGTTACAGCTAACAGTTGCTAGGCGACGGGAGCCATGCTTTGCGATGCGGCGGTAAGGGCGGGAACATCTGGAAGTCACACATTCATTCACTCATCATGACACAATTTAACTCAAATGTCCAACAGGATGAAATGATGAAGTGATTTATATTTAAAAGGTCAAAGGTCAACTTCACTGTGACATCATAGGGTTCTGTAGAGACACCTCTGGTCAACCAGGAGACGGGAAATCTGTTCTTAAAATCAGTTATTGATGATGTAATCACTGACTCCTGCTCTGATTGGTTGTTGCAACAACAACCTTTTCATCAGAGAAGACACGGCGGCGGCACTTGTTGCCGGAGAGAGGGGGGGTGGTGGTGGTGGTGTGTGTGTGTGTGTGTGTGTGTGTGTGTGTGTGGGGGGGGGGGATCAGTAGATTATGCGCCGGGGGCTGTGCACTGTGAAAATGAGCAGCGAGGCCTGAGCCAACACACACCCAGCTGCCTCCTCATGCTCCTTTTAATAACCTGTAATATTGTGGCGGCAGGTCGGTGCCAGGCGCCGTCTGATTGATGGGCTCTCCGATGAGACATCACAAGAGCGGCGAGGATCCACCAAACAACTAAACATACAAATTATTAAAAAAGGAGGGGTCACCCTGTGGCCCCCGGGAGGAGAGTCACTAACCTTTAGTTAAGATGATCCCGTCCTCCAAGTGCAATTTATGGTCTATTGACTGGAGAAAGTGTCTTTGCAGATCTGCGGAAATTGTCCAACATCACAGATGAGATCAGACGCTTGACACCGGATCTGGAGGCCAGGGCGACAGCAAATATCACATTAGCTGCTCGCACAGATGATATCACAGTGTTTCAGCTCTGCACAAACACAGCCACATATCAGCCCATCTCACACACACACACACACACACACACACACACACACACACACACACACACACACACACAGCACTGGTGTCCACGGTGAGTGATCCTGCAACACATCACACACACACCTGACTTTGAGGAGACAGCCACAGACCTGTTCACCTCTGTAACC
The DNA here is from genome assembly GCF_002260705.1 of Seriola dumerili. Taxonomy (NCBI): domain Eukaryota; kingdom Metazoa; phylum Chordata; class Actinopteri; order Carangiformes; family Carangidae; genus Seriola; species Seriola dumerili. The sequence continues at coordinate 121,940 of NW_019175441.1, forward strand.
TACAGATCCCGACCACAGACTCGCTGCATCTCAACATCTGGTTCGCACGGATCATCAGACGCTTCTGGTTTGTTCATCTTATTGTTGTTTGCACACACACATTATTTACATCCCTCTTAAAGACGTATATTTATATCTGTTCTCTCTTTATCTGTTCTTTAACATCTTTAATCTAATGTTTTATGAAGTCGTTGTTTCTCTTCCATTCACTTCATCACTTTAACTCTTCGTCCTTAATGCTGGAAAACCTTTAAAACATGGGTTTAAATCTGTTGTTTTAATCGTTCATTTTCATTGTTCAACCTGTTTCATCTTGTTTTATAAAACACTTTGTAACTGTGACATGAAAGGGTTTATAAAAAATAAAGCTTATTAAAGATTATTATTATTATTATCAAATAAAGATTACAATTATTATTATTAAATAAAGATTATTATTAAATAAAGATGATTATTATTATCAAATAAATATTACTAAATAAAGATGATGATTATTATTATTAATAATATCATTATTATTAAATAAAGCTTATGATTATCATCTTGTGTTCTTTGTTCATGTGTTTGCAGAAAGCATCTGGTTCAAATCTGGTTTGTCAACATTAATATCTTGTTCATAGAGATAATAAAACAAGTCACCATCTTGTCTCAAACAACTTATCACCGTCACACAACTTCATATCTTACGTCACAACTCATGACCTCGTTTGTATGTTGTTTATTTGTTTGCAGAAGATCCATATCTTTTCTGCACAAGTTAATATCTTGTTGCTCGTTATCTTCGTCATCGCACATCATCATCATCTTGTTTGCACTAATTATCTTTTTAAAAGTCCAGATCCTGTGTGAACAACGTCAGTGTCTTTGGAAACAGGTTGTTTGTTCACACTGGTTCATGTTCATGAGCAGAACTTCTGATCTTGTTTGCAGATGATTCACATCTTTCTTTCACACGTTAAATATCTTGAACACGGCAAATTTAAACAAACATCAATAACACACAACGACCTGGTGCAGATGTTTTAGAAAACTGGCTCTGGACAGATGATGAGGTTTTGTAGGATGGTCCAGTATTGATTGGGCCACACACACACACACACACACACACACACACACACACACACACACACACACACACACACACACAACCACTTGTTCACAGTCAGACAATCCCCTGATTAGAAGCAGAAATCAGCCTCTTTGTGCGACAGTTTACACTCAGCTGGCGTTTCTCATTACCTCTCAGCCGCGGATGTTTTGACAGGGAGGATCCTTCACTTGCCACTCAAGTCTATCAATGTCAGCAGCAGGGCTCAGCACACACCCATATATTTGGATTAAACAGTCAGAGTCATTACAGCGAATGTTATTGACCTTTTAAGATACAACTTTAATAGCTTTTCTCTCCCTCTCTGTCTGTCTGGCTGTGAAACATGAGAGGCTGCCGTGCTGATGAAGTCCCCCTCAGGGTTTGCCTGGAATTGGAATCAAATACTTTAGATCCCCTCTTCCTCGTAGGTAATGCCTCCGGCTTTGTGGCAGAGAAAGGAGAAATTAAAGGAAAAGCACACAATGAGAATGAGGAGCAGGCGATCGGGATTACCACACAGGACACTCATTTTCCAGTGGCCAGCCAAGCTAGACAAAGCCCGGGAGTGAGACCACGACCACAGCGGCTCCGATTGCAGCTGCAGCGCCATGTCTGCTCTGACATGGGGGGGGGGGGGGGGGGGGGGGCTGCTACAGAGACATAATGAAATAAATCAGCAGGAGAAAAATCTGTACATGAGCCAAATGTGCAGAAAAGTCACGTTGTGATATTTGATTTATTTTAGTTTTGATTCCTCCTGAACATCAGCTCAGTGCGTCTGCAGGTGAGCGTGTGTGAGGACGAAGATGAAGTTATGATTCAAATATTAAACTTGTTTTACTGAACATTTACAGTTCACCGCTGCTGCTAGTTAACAGATTAACCAGCTAACTAACTGCCTTTACTTTTCTACCTGTTGATAATCAGTAGCAGTTAGCTGCTGTTGATTTAAATCACTTTGACTCTGTTATTGTTTCAGCTAACAGGAGCTAAAACAAGCTAACAGGAGCTAACAGGAGGTAAAACAAGCTAACAGGAGGTAAAAGAAGCTAACATGAGCTAACAGGAGCTAAAACAAGCTAACAGGAGGTAAAACAAGCTAACAGGAGCTAAAACAAGCTAACAGGAGGTAAAACAAGCTAACAGGAGCTAAAACAAGCTAACAGGAGCTAAAACAAGCTAACAGGAGCTAACAGGAGGTAAAACAAGCTAACAGGAGCTAAAACAAGCTAACAGGAGGTAAAAGAAGCTAAAAGAAGCTAACAGGAGCTAAAACAAGCTAACAGGAGCTAAAACAAGCTAACAGGAGGTAAAGGAAGCTAACTGCAGCTAACAGGAGCTAATTTTGGTGGCAGTGATGTTACGTTCAAGTCATGTTCGTAATAATGAACGTTCATTCTAATCGTAAGTAAAACTGAAATCTCTGATATACCCGACTTATTAAATAAAACATGGTTGTTAACGTACATTGTTTAATGTAATTAAACCAATAATTAATAGATATATTATAATAGAGCTGCAACAAATGACTATTTTCCCCTAATCGATGAATCTGGTGATTATTTTCTCAATGAATCAATGAACCATTTTATCAATAAAGTGTCAGGTAAGAGTGAAGAACACCTGTAATAACTTCCTCAGGTGACGTATTCAGATTTCTGTTCCATCAGTTTAGTCTCAGGTGTCACAGCAGCAGCACGAGACGGTCCGAATCCAGTGAAACATCTGCTTAAAGAATTGATTAAAACTGATTATGGATTATCAGAATAGTCACAGATTCGTTTTCTGTCAGTTCAATAACTGAACATCGCAGCTTCAACTGACACACGACTCAGCGACCAGACAAACATCACGCGCACCAGTCGTGACAAAGCTCTCAATGAAACTGTTGAACTATAACAATAAGAATAAAATGTATGTTCTTAGATGCTGAGTGTGTATTTCACGATGTGTATTAGTAATCACACTTCTGTGTGTGTGTTTGAAATCAGACGATTGTGGATGAGTAAAGTTGTATTTATTTATTCTCTATTCTGTCTATGAAAATAATAAAGATCGAACATCATCTAATAACAGTTTTAGTTTGATTTATTCTATATCTTTTATTATTGATGATCATATTTTCCTGTGTGTGTGTGTGTGTGTGTGAGACGCAGGTTAAAACTCCAGTCCAGCAGCTGCAGGTGATGTAGTCTGTGTGTGTCCAGGTGTTTGTGTGCAGGGGTGTGAGGTTAATATCCTGCCCTGTCTCAGCTCCTATTTATCATCTCAGGTGTGTTTAAGTGCCACAGTGTGATGGAGGATGACTCACATGTATCGACAGCGGCCATTTGTAAATCACAGCACAGCGCCGGGTCACAGCTTCATCTGTTCCCTCACTTTATATAAGAGGAAGATAATGCGATAGAACTTTTCTCAACTCGTAACCTTTTATCACCAGCTGCCCCCCCCCTCGCTCTCTCACCTGTCCAAATCAGTCTTATTGTTTTTGTGCTGGTACCTGCCCCCGCCCAGCCGCTGCAGCCATGTCGTGTTATTCAGTGTCTGCAGCCATCAGCCTTTTCCAATCTCACCATCAGGGAAGTCACAGCTCTTTGTACAAGTGCCTCCAGTAATTGAATTTGCTGCAGAAATAGCGGCCTGGAAAATTTCATTTTCGCTCCCGGCGGGTGTGTGTGTGTGTGTGTGTGTGTGTGTGTGTGTGTGTGGGTGTGTGTGTGTGTGTTGGATGCACAAGCAGCCGAGGCACATCCTCTCCTTCCTCACTGATCTATCCTCTCCTCCATTTCGCAGCCTCTCCGCTCTCTCCCCCGTCCCACTCCATTTTGGACTCAACTGCCCCTCTTCATCTGCTCTCGCCCCTCCGTCCTCTCAGCCTCTGGACTGCCCCCCCCCCCCCCCCCCATGTTCAGCTGAATCCCGGGTTATTCATGTTCAGTGACGCTGAACACGTTTAAAAACTGTGTGTAACGTTCAGCTGCTGCTGATGGACGGACTCAGAAAATTATATTAAATAATCAAATGAATAATAATAAATAACAAGAGTAAATAAAATGTTGTGATGTTAAAATAAAAATTATATTGTCACAACAAATATTCATTCTCATCAGAGCACACAGACTGTTTCAGAAAATGACATCTTTTATAAATATATATATAAATAAAATAACAATTAACTTTCTAATGTTATATATTTTATCTGCTTTAAATTTATATTTTCATGATCAATATAATCATTTCTTAAAATGCATGTCTTTCAATTCCCTGAAGAGCGCTCTATAAATTAAATGTATTAGTATTAGTAATTGTTATTTTTATTATTATTATTATTATTATTATTAAAAGACCCGACACAGATTTAAAAACTCTAAATTTAAACTGATATTAATTAATAAAGAATGACAGAATTACTAAAAGCTACAATCTGATTATTGGATTTTTGGATGATAATTTAAGTTGCTTCCTGGTTCCTGCTCTAATTTCTTATTAAACTAAAATAATTTAAATAAAAGAAATAAAACAAATATCAAATATCAACATGGTGTAAAATATACATGAGGTTCAGTTGAGTTTCTACATTTCTTTCTACCTGCAGCTGATGTCAAGGTGTTACAGGAACATGTACACCTGAGCATATTATTATCTAATCATATTTAATGTTTTAATGTTGTTATGATGATGTTCCTGGAACCAGGATTAAACAAAACACTGACACAGAGCATCATTCACCTCCTGTCAGCTGGTCCTCTCTGTTCTGACACTCAACCGGTCAGAACCGGTCAGAACCGGTCAGAACCGGTCAGAACCGGTCAGAACCAGTCAGAACCAGTCAGAACCGGTAAGAACCGGTCAGAACCAGTCCGAACCAGTCAGAACCGGTCAGAACCAGTCAGAACCAGTCAGTGTTTCACTGGGAGCAGGTTGTAAATCACAGGCTGCTCTTTGACTTTGTTTTATCACTGATATTAATTTCAGGAAAGTTTGATTCATATAAAAATACTGTGACAAGAGAGTTTGATCCCTGCTGGAGGACGGGCCCCCGTCAGACCTCGGGCCCCCGTCAGACCTCAGGCCCCCGTCAGACCCGGGCCCCCGTCAGAGCTCGGGCCCCCCTCAGACCTCAGGCCCCCGTCAGACCCGGGCCGCCGTCAGAGCTCGGGCCCCCGTCAGACCTCAGGCCCCCGTCAGACCCGGGCCCCCGTCAGAGCTCGGGCCCCCGTCAGACCTCAGGCCCCCGGCAGACCCGGGCCGCCGTCAGAGCTCGGGCCCCCGTCAGACCCAGGCCCCCGTCAGACCTCGGGCCCCCGTCAGAGCTCGGGCCCCCGTCAGACCCAGGCCCCCGTCAGACCTCGGGCCCCCGTCAGACCTCAGGCCCCCGTCAGACCTCAGGCCCCCGTCAGACCTCGGGCCCCCGTCAGACCTTGGCCCCCCTCCAGCAGCTGCTCTTCCTCTCCACTGTCCCCTGGACCAAATACTCCATCTGCCTCTCATCCCTCTCACCCCCCCCCCCCCCCCCCCCCCCCCCCCCCCCCCCCCCCCCCCCCCCCCCCCCCNGGCCCCCGTCAGACCCGGGCCCCCGTCAGACCCGGGCCCCCGTCAGAGCTCGGGCCCCCGTCAGACCTCGGGCCCCCGTCAGACCTCGGGCCCCGTCAGACCTCAGGCCCCCCTCCAGCAGCTGCTCTTCCTCTCCACTGTCCCCTAGACCAAATACTCCATCTGCCTCTCATCCCTCTCACCCCCCCCCTCCCCCCCGCCTCACCACNCCCCACTCCTTTCCAAAACCCTGACCACACTGATCTCTGTCAGCATAACTCTGCTGCAGACACACAGTGGGGGGGGGCGGGGCTCGAGGGCTTGTCACGGTGGCAATTTTCTCCTAAATACCTTCCACAAATAATGGTTTTCAGAATGAGCATTAACAGGGTTGATTACACGAAATGGCCCTTTTAATTTACAGCGGGCTCCTATTGATCACAGGAGTGCAGATTAAAGCGTTCAATGAAGCCAGTGATGAGGTATTAACCAGCTGGAGCCCCCCGGGGGCCCGAGGGGATCGGGGGGAGGCCGGCCGGGGCTCTGCCTGTGTACAGTTATTCCCCTGTAATGAAGTGCCTCTATGCAGCGGCATGGAGCCCCGGCAGGAAAAATAGATTGAAGATGATGAGCTCTTCAAAGTCATTTCTTGCTCTCTCATTCCACCTCATGCCCGGTGTCTCTCGCCCCCCCCCCACACACACACCCCCCCGCTCCCCAAAAATGCCTGGGATTTACTTAGCCGGCTGGACCGATGCAATTTTTATGACCTTATTGCTTTTTTACCATGGTAATAGTTTAGAATCAATTTATCAATCTGCAGGAGCCATCAGCCATGTTGCCCTCAAAGATCAAGTCCAGGTCATTCCATCATCGCACTCCGGTGCACTGAGATGGAAAGGCCCCCCCCCACCTCGCCCCCCCGACCGACCACAAGTATCATCACTGCACGCCCATATGAGAATGCTCCTCAACAGCCTTAGAAAACATGCTCTCACAGGTCTTAAACCCCATCATCCAGAACCCCCCCCCGCACGCAATCCACACACACACACAACCCAACCACCATCCCGCTGTCTTTAAAGCAGAGAGCAGGGATTTCTTATTATCTATCGCCTCGTGATGGAGACTTTGAGAGGGGGATAGAGAGGCACCGCCACAATAAGAGCCTCTCCAGTCTCACAAGTGTGTGTGTGTGTGTGTGTGAGAGAGAGAGAGAGAAAGAGAGTGTGTGTGTGTGAGAGAGAGAGAAAGAGAGTGTGTGTGTGTGAGAGAGAGAGAGAAAGAGAGTGTGTGTGTGTGAGAGAGAGAGAGAAAGAGAGAGTGTGTGTGTGTGTGTGAGAGAATGTGTGTGAGTGTCTTCAGCTCTGGCATCAGTGACTCTCCTAATCAAATGGTGCCACTTTAAATAAATTGGCATAAATCTGCAGAAACACCCCCCCCCACCCCCCCCCCCGCA
>NW_019175441.1:129046-158937 GCF_002260705.1 Seriola dumerili
CCCCCCCAGTTAGTTTTATTTTTCTCTGCATTGATTGAACTCATTTTCAAATCAATAACAGATTGAAGAGGACAATTTATTCTGGTTATTAATATGTTTAAATGAGCGTTACGGCTCGACTGTCCTTTGTTTGGCTTCAGCAAATGTCAATTAATGTTCCATCTCCTCGGCGGGATCAGGCCTGAGAGCTTTCATTCAATTAGGCTGAATTATCTGAGGCTCTGTCTACTGTACGCCACATAATGCTACATCAGTAATGTGATAATGGCGGCGTGGCTTTGTTTCACATAGCTGCACAGCTGCAGGGCCCCCTCCCTGAGGACAAAGGCTCAGCGTGGAGAATCCAACGTTGTAGTTTCAGATCGGCTTCTTTATTTTAAAGGTGACACGTGAAAAGAATGTGAAGAATTTACATGTTTTGATCTGTGTTTTATTGCCAGTGTGTGAGCGGATGTAATGCAGTTTAGAAAATGAAAATGAGAGAATCTTGATTTCTATGTGAAGGAGTCGGGAACATCATGAGATTTATGCTCCTCCTTCACTCAGTGCCTCTCTACAGCTCCTACACAAGCTAACACAAGCTAACACTAGCTAATGTTAGCTTAGAGTCTGCTAACGTCAGCGAACGACTGACTCCCAGATCAACACAGACTCCATGTAACGTCGTCTGGACGAACAGGAATGAGACGACGTCGGGGGAAACTAGGTCAGCTGATGATGACATCACACTTTATAAATCGTATTTTAAAGAAACAGAAAGTGAGTCAGACTTCAGTCTGTCAGTCTCACCTGTCTCCACACGTTAGCTGGGTCCTAATTCAGGATCCTCGTCCGTCCAAGACTGATTGTGTCACGGTGAGACCAGACTGTCTCACTTCCGAGACTCCTTCAAACACTCTTTCTCCTGGACAGCGGAGGCTCCAACAGGTGGATCCTTCCTGGTCCAACATATCCCATGATTCATTGTGCTTCAGAAATGAAAATAATATGTCAGCGGACACCAACAGAGAGTCCGAGGGTCACACTGTTAAAGGTCAGTGTTTCAGCTCAGTTCAACAGCGAACGGTTCAACTGCTCAGACGTGGACTTGGTCTCTCTTTATTCTACGTCACCGACACTTTTCCCCTTTGCTTCCTGTCATCATCACTACGACCACTAGATGTCGCCTAGCAACAAAATGATACTATGAGTAATAATTACCTGCTGCTCAGACGACCTGCGGGCTCGTCTCTTACAGGAGGACGGTCTCCTAAATGTCATTGTGGGATGGTGAACACGAGGCTCCGGTGTGGACGTCGGTGTATCCACCAGTTTGTCCACGACGCTACGACGGTACCAACGGCACCTGAGCTGGGAAACAAACATGGCCGCTTCCACTCTGGGTCAGTTATTCCCTCGTGGATCCTGTAGTGGGTTTGTGCTGCAGTAACAGGCAGCAGCAGCCCCCTGTGGTGGTGGGGGGGGGGCAGAGTTCCCAGACTGCAGCTGAAGCCAGGGACCTCTTATTAAATTACTTTAAAGCTTTATGTCATGATCAATAGCAATGTGTTTATTTTCCTGCATAGTGTTATTCATTAGAAAGTCAGAGAGCCTTAAAGAGGCTCGTTATGGTGAGCTGTGTGTCGGGGGCGGGGGCGCCGTTGTAGCATGTCCTCTCTGTGCCAGAGCACAAAGCAGCAGGAAGGACACAGGACACCAGATATAGAGTCTGTGTGTGTGTGTGTGTGTGTGTGTGTGTGTGTGTGGGGGGGGATCTGTGTCTCTCCAGCTTCTATATGACGTCAAACTACCTGTCCATGTGTAAATGAAAGTATTACATCCTTAAACTGTGTCAGTCAGACAGCCTGTTAGCCTGTTAGCCTGTTAGCCTGTTAGCATGTTAGCCTGTTAGCCTGTTAGCATGTTAGCCTGTGGATATTACTCATGATACGTTGGCTGCAGTTTGGTGTAGTTTCACAACCTTTATTGTTAGTAACTGTTTTATATTTTGATTTAAATAATTTCATCCTTTACAGGTTTTTTTTAAATTTCTCCGCGTCGGCGACAGTCAGAGCGGCAGCCATTTTGTTTTCAGGTTGTCCGCCTGTGTCATTCTCATGGACACAATATTTCAATAACACCTTGAAGGAACTTCTTCAAATTTGGTAAAACCATTCACTAGGACTCAACGGTGAACTGAAGATATTTTGGTGGTCAAAGGTCAAAGGTAAAGGTCACGTGACCTCACAAAACACTGTTTTGGCCTTGTGGGCAGAATATCTCTGAAACACCTTGAAGGAACTTTATCAAATTTGGCGAAAAAATTTACTTGGACTGAAGGTTGAGCTGATTAGATTATGGCGGTCAGAGGTCAAAGGTCAAGGTCAGTGTGACCTGAGAAAACACTTTTTAGCCGTTACTCAAGATTTCACACATAAATTATGAAGTTTCACACAGATGGTTGATATTTTCTCTGACTCTGGATAAACAGGAAGTGACCCGGAACTAGTCTGAGTGGCGTAGGGATACGACCACGAGGAAGTTATTCTACTTTCTTATTTTTATAGTCTCACAGTTAGTCACTAGGAAAAACGGTGAAGAACAGAGGGAAGTAAAAAACTAAATAAAATAATTTCAGACCCCTCAACGTTAATCCTCAGGTCCCTTGTCTGAACCCCGACCCCCAGGTTGGACAGCCCCAGCACACAGTCTGTGTTTAGTTGATCAGATAATATGATACTGATGGTATTTACTGACAACAACACAAACAATGATCTCAGGTTTGTTTATGGACTCGTCGTCAAGCTGAAGCTCAGCTGATCATTTCGTCTCTGTCCTTGACTCGACTGCATGTACGTTACATTTTAAATATTCATCACAAATGGCCTCATGAACCCATTACTGTGCTCCATGTTCAATACCCACAGGGCCACACACACACACACACACACACACACAGGGGGAAAGGATGAGTTAAAAACTAGCAGAAAGTGTCATCAAATAATCAATCATGGGCCCGGCTGTGATTGCTCTCATCTATTACTTAAGCATGTTGCATAGTATTTCAATATATTAGGAGGGGATGAACAGGAGGACGCGGTGGGCAGGTGTAACAGGAATCAGATGAATTCAGATGTGTGAGGTAATGAGGATCATATCTGGCCACCTTTGATACTGAACCTCCTCCAGGTCCATCTCAAACAAGAGGCTCCGCTGCACAAGGTCAGACGGAGGACGTGACGGTGTCTCATACAGGACGTCCTGCAGCATCAGCGTCATCAACAGACACTGTGGTACGACAACAACTCGTGGAGTCAAAGTTATTCATCAGCAGCAGATGAATAACTTTCACACCGGAATGAAGAAGAAGATGATTATTTATTATTACTTTCATCCTGTGATTTAAGTTATCATGTAAGAACATCATCATCACTACTGTACAAATTCATGTAGTTTAAAATGTCCAATAAAGTTATTTATGAAGCTCTTGCTTTAACTTTGTTGATGGTTTTTATAGAACACATCTGGTATGAATCTTCACAATAGTAACACGTACAGCATTGTGTGGCTATTTCTATGTTAGCTTTAATCAACAACATAAATACTAGAAATATTTAAATGTTGTCTGACAACACTGACAATGAAGGATCAAAAAACATGTTGATGTTAATCTGTAAATACTTTCACCTGTGGAGGTGGTGACAGTGCTAGAGATGATCCATCACTTAATCACTGTTTAATATTTATAAATTCTACAAACACAAACACTTGAGTTAAGATGCGGTGGATCACAGTTGATCACAAATATCGATCAGCTGTCAGGATAGGTGCATGAATGTCTGCTTCAGTTGAGGACTGGTTTGAGTATTAAATGAACAATCTTCTATATGACAAATATTTGTCAACACATTTTTATACGTCACGTTATCTTAACTTGAACTATCACGACGTCTTGATGGACAATGTATTAACCAACATTAACGCTGCGCATTAACTAACGCAGATCACTTAAACTGGGTCACATGTGGAGAAACACAAACCAAACGTCGTTAGATTAACGTCGATTAAATTCACCTTTTTATTGGGCTTTGACTGAACACCTCCACGGGCTAACCCAGGTTGACACAGGTTATCAGCCCAGCGGGGCCAGGTACCGTTAGCATAGCAATCGCTAAATTATCAGCTAACGCTAGCTGGCTAGCTTGGTTAGCAAGGTGCATCTTCACCTGAACTGTGATATTAACAGGGATGCTAATCTTGGCTAGCAAAGAAACAAAATGCACTTACAGGAAAAACGGCCGAGTCCTCCGAGTGTCTTTGAGAACAACTGAACACAGAACAAGACATTTACCGGTAAACAACATGTTGGAGCTAACTTTGATGAACTGAAAACACAATGACAACTCAAACGTTCAACACATCTCTCTGACATCATATCCGGATCAACAGGCAGGTCCCTCTGCGTGTCAATGATGCGGTAGCCGAATTTGAGTTGTAGGGTTTTAATGGAGAACTGGAATATTAGGAAAGGTCGGACAGAATCTGTTTGGTCACCTAAGAGAAGTTAAGTGAATTTATATCCTGCAAAAATATCAGGTAAGAAAACATTTACTCTGTTGTTTTGGTGATGTTGTTTGTGTTTGTGTCGTTTATTTCGCATTAAATAATGCTGTAGACGGATAAACAAATGTCATTAAGTGTGTGTTTAGACTGCGTCATTAACATGTTAAAGTGAAAAGCTAACCGTGGTTAGCCAATATTCTGAAGATACAAAAACACAACACTCTTATGAACAAGTTAATTTGTTTGTCCGAGACACACACACTGAGCAAGAGAGAGAGAGAGGAGCCAGAGCTAACTGCTAAGCTAAAGTAACAATCAGTTCTAAACAGCATGTAAACAGAAGCTGAATCAGTGAAGTTCGCTATAAGCAGCAGAGAGCTGTGGGTGCTGGAGCAGAACTGGTCAGTTTAAATGTACAGCAGGTAGTTAGTCACTGTAATGAAGAAAACAACAACATTAACTGTGTTCAGATAGAGCAGCAATAAACTCTACCGGAAACAGAAACTCCAGAGACTGGCGATGAGACACTACAGTGACGTCAGCACGTAAACGGTCACTCACTGCTGTTAATGAAAGGTGACGTACTCTGAGTAAACGTGTTACTGCGGCACATTTTTAAAAGGGGAAGAGGAGGGTAAAACATCTTATATGGGGATGATAATAATAATATATGATAAAAGTATTAAACAACATCTTTAGGCTGTTATTTCTTTTCTCCCCAGATGCTCCAAGGATCCAGCTGATTACTGGCAGTTTGAAGGTGGATTTTTCTTCATCTGCTCCGTTGCACCGTCACTTCTGGTAAAGATTCATTGACCTTTGTGGTATGTTTAGATTTGACTTATTAATACACTGTATAGTTGGGATTCTGACATAAAAGATAGTATAATGTTTGTCCACATATGTTGTCAGAACTATATGGAGAATACTGTGGAAAACAAGATAAAACTGAATTGGAAGATACAAGCTAAAAAACAACAGACCACCCCCCCTCAGCTCCACAGCCCCCCCTCTTTCAGAGGTGACATCATCACCTCCTCATTATAGGAACCTTAACAGGCAAGATAGACCAATGGAGAAATGCCAGTTTTAGTTCTTCAGATCATCCCGGGGCTCTGAAGAACTATTTGTGAATAATTGGTTGATATTGTAAATTTACATCTGAATATATTAAATAAAAGTGTTATAAAGTCAATAGTGGTTCGTATGTTATTTGTAATTAAGTTTCCAACCCCACTTTAGTTGAAAGACTACATACAGAGACTTAACAGTTTAATTTGCATTTCTTCAGTTTATTATATTTTATGAGAAATGTAAGAAAATTGATCTGAATCTGAATCAGTAAATATTGTATTTAGATTGAGCTTCTACAGGTTTTAACATTACTTTACACTTAAAGATTCAATGTTGACACAAATACTGCAAGTTGAAGTTTGAGATGATTTTAATGTTTTACACAGTATTTTTTACTTTGTCTTCAAAACAAAAGGTTTACTTTACAATATTAAGCTTGTGTTAATATTTCATTGATTGACACTTAATTTTATTATTAAGAAAAAGTTTCTCTGCAGAAACTTTAGTGGCGTCACTTTATTGAAGGAGTTTGATCATAATAAATTAGGAGAAATCTGTAAAATAACAGTTTTTCTTTGTAGAAATATTAATGAAACTTTCTGTAAATTTATTGTTTTTACACTTTATTTGAATTAGGATGTTTTACTTTAATTTTACGGTTTTTGTTTGGCAGCTGCAGCTCACAGTCATTTTATTTTTTACAGTGCACTGAATATAAACATGGTGATGATGGATGATAAAATATTATTAGATTTTTCTCTTTTTGTTCACGTCAATTCCTAACATTTACTTTCTTCAGTCTTTAGATCTGTTAATGTTTAGTTAAAATTTAAATGTGAATCCAGCTCTTATATGTTAATGAGTGTCTCCAGCAGCTGAGACGAACCTACACTCTGTTATAAAGTCTTAAAATGAGCTTGAATGCATCAACAATTAAATTCTAAAAGTACATCTTATTCTGAAATAGTCTTTTGTGGCTAGTGAGTATTTTTACTTCCTTTACCTCGTGAAACATCATCAGCACATTTACATGAACTTCAGTTTGATGTTTTCAAACGTAAAAATGGAAGAAAGAAGCAAAAATCCTCAAAATATTAAAAACCTGTTAAATATTCAGCAAGTCAAAGACGACAGCTGATGGTTTCCTGTTGTGACGTGACGTCCTGCACGTGTTCAGTCAGAGACGGTCAGACTGATCCAGGACCAGCTCCACACTCAAACCACCACCTGTGATGAAGAGTCGCTGTGAGACGTTGCTTCATTTTAAAGGGTCACCAGTTAAAAAGGTTGCGATACACTGCTCTGTCCTCTAATCGAATGCCGCCGCCGCAGTAAATAGGGAATAATGAAAGGATGAGGTCCGTGGGTTTACAACAGCCAATCAGGAGCCAGAGTCCGGAGTCCTCCGGCCGCCCTGACCTACAGGCTTCCCAGAAAGAGGCTCTGTCTTCTGGCCAATATTGGACTAATCCCCCCTCTATCTCCCTGCTCCTGGAGGTCAGCCTTAAAAAAAGCATTAAGCAAATAGCTAATGGAATTAAGGCTATAATAATATAGGGATATAGTGAGACAATTCTATTAACAAGATATAAATCATGTTGAGTGTGAGGTAAGTGTTTTTTAATTGATTGATGGAAACGGCGATCCATAGGTTTTCTGGAGACTAACAGCCATTTACCGTCTCCTGCAGAGTAAAAGAGGCAAAAAGGGAGAGATAAGAAAATTACGGCGGCTGAGGAATAAATTATTCAGAAAAGATAATCATTTTGTGCTGACATTACTAATGTGAAGAAGCATTTAATCTCCCTCCTGTGGGACCAGGGACCCGGGTGAAGGTTTTTATAAAGATTAAAACTGCACCCAGAACGCCGCACTCTTATTACCCACACTGCTGTCCTCTAATCAAGGGGAGGGAGGGGGGGTGGGGGGTGGGGGGGCTGCACTGGATTCTGGGACAGTACAAACATATTCACTAACACACACGTGCTGTAGTGTAGTGTACACAAACACACATACATGTATATACGTGTGGTCCTGCACATTAAACTGTACGAGCATCAACACAGGAAGTCGTGTGGGTTCATTCCAACTTGCTTCATATAAAAAAAACAAAAGCCTTCAGACACACACGTCCTCATGTTGATAATATTTTAACCTCCATACATTTAGACAATTCAAAACTATACAAAGAGCAGCAGCCAGACGACCAGTGCTCCTCCCCTCTGAACGTGTCACATGCTGCCACTGATTTCCCCTGAACTACTGAGAACATGAGGAAACTCCTTCAATTCACAACCAGCAGTTAGAACAGAGAGAACCAGGAGACGCAGAAACCTGAACTCAGGCTTTAAGGGAAATCTTAACTTAAGGTGTTTTGAGGAAACCTTGAGTCAGACTTTAAGGGAAATGATAATAATATTGTTTTGTGCCCCTGAACTTTCACGTCCACCCCGACCATCTGTAACGTGGGAGTTTCCTGCGGTACGTGAACGCAGCACTTGTGGAGTTCCTCTGAAGTGAACAGGTGTGCTGTGTGTGTATCCAGCTGATGAAGGTGCAGTGGGTCCAGTGTCATGACTCATGTTCAGGAGATGAACATCTGTGTGCTGTCCAGATGTGCTGCACATCTGCAGATGAATCAGGGCTGAAGGACGCAGAGATAAAGAGCAGAGAGCGTCCACTCTGACAAATTATGAGTGCTACAAACTGAGATGACAAACGGGCCGATGAGCAGGAAGTTACCCAGAGCGTGATGGTGGTGGTGGGGGGGGGGGGCTTATCTCCCCACAGCCGGCCTCTGGTCGGGCCCCGGGGCCGCCTGACAGTGATGGACAGCTCCTATTAAGAGCCGGTGTGGCGGGCAGCTGCCAGCAGCAGATACATTAAATACAGCTGTTATGACTTTTCATTGGCTCAGCTGTGAAATATGAGCTGTGATTGGCTGCTGGTCAGATCAGCTGATACAGGGTTTTAATTTGAGGCTTATTGACACGGTCTTTGTTTGGGGACAGTGATGATGCTGTACATGCGGAGTATTGATGCTCTGTCTCCTCTGGGCTTTGTTTGCCTGTTATATATGTCTCTGCTTGTCAGGCCCAGCGGCATGTTATCAGACCCCCCCCCCCCCCCCCAGTCCTCCCCCCTCCCTCTCAGAACATGTCTGCTTATCACAGCATGTCTCCGTGAGGCCACCTGCAGCTCTGCACCGCCGCTGCATGTCACATACATCCTCTGAATATATAAGAAGATATAAGTTTATAACATATATGAAATACCCACAGTAAAATTTTATATGTGCAAATATTAAAAATATCTGTATGATGAATTTTTATGTGGTTTAACGTGCGGCCATCATATTTGTTATTTAATTTATATTAAAACAACAAACATCAAATTTCTATATGTTTATTTATGTTTTTATTATTAATTTCTCATTAATTTTAAACATTTCTCTTCACACTCTGAGACTTTATCAGACCAACATATACTGACAGGCTTTTAGATGGATATATATTAATGTAAATATAAGATCAGATTAAATTCTATATGTTTTTCTTATCATGTTAACATATTGTTAGCATGCTAACATTAACGGATTGTTAGCATGCTAACATTAGCAGTAAATGCAGAGTCCAGCTGAGGTTGATGGGAACAGGAACATCTGAACTTCATGTCATCACAACCAGCTGACAGCTGAGGAGAAGTTTCAGTCTGGACCAGAGTCTGGATCAGAGTCTGAACCAGAGTCTGGACCAGAGTCCGGACCAGAGTCTGGACCAGAGTCTGGACCAGAGTCTGAACCAGAGTCTGGACCAGAGTCCGGACCAGAGTCTGGACCAGAGTCTGGACCAGAGTCTGAACCAGAGTCTGGACCAGAGTCCGGACCAGAGTCCGAACCAGAGTCTGGACATATATTTGTATTAAATGAGATTGTGTGTTTTTCAGTCACTGCTGAGCTTTTATTTTTCAGAGAGGATGTTTATCACTGAGACCTGATGTGATATTAAATCTGCAGCTGAATCAGCTGCTTCAGATTTCATTTCTATTTATTCACATCAATCTCTACACTGTGATTTTCTTCTTCTGTTGATTCAGTTTCATTTCAGCTCGTTTCCTTCTTGTTTCATCTCCGTCTCTTCACGTGTCTTTTACATCCTCTTTGTTTGCGTCTTATCTTAATGTCTTCATGTCTCATGTGAAACACTCTGAATCGCCTTGTTGTTAAAAGCTGCTCTGCAGATAAACTGGCCTTGTGTTACAAGATAAGACTGTGTGTGTGTGTGTGTGTGTGTGTGTGTGTGTGTCAGCTGATATCTATCCATCCAGCCTGTGAGTTACAGCCATGAAATGGGCCCTAAACACTCATCTAATAATGATGTATTGGAAACAGGACTGTCCAATAACGCTGCGTCTCCGTGGTGACGGCAGGACATCTGCATGTTGGCTGGTGGGGGGGGTCCGTGTCACCCCCCTCCCGCCCCCCCAGCTCTGTGTGTGCTGCATATTAAAAGCTTTATGGAAGCAATTAAATGTGTGCTTAATGGCCAGGAGTTGGCAGAATGATTGTACAATTGAATTAGCAGTTATGATGGCCCACATTACAAGATGAAGTAAATGCAATTAGCTCGGGCGGTTTCCCTCCACTCCCGCCAGGTTGAGCTGCATGATGGGACTTAATTAGCTCTTGTCACATACACTTTCCTCCTGATCTAATTCTGCGACAGCTCGGAGTGGATGTGAGGCCGGGCCGGCCCCCGCTGTCTGCTTTCACTCCGACGCTCCCCGCGACCATTTTACACTTTGATGCATGGCAGCTGACTCATCCCAGGAGCACAGGGAGTAATGGCTGCTGCGGTGGAGGAGGTGGAGGAGGAGCGGGAGGAGGAGGAGGTGCTCAGAGACAGAGCACACAGATTCCTGGACGAGGACGTTACACATCGTCTCATCATTTAAATATATTATATGTTTTTAAATCAAAGTTATACAAGTTATTCTAATTATCTTAATTATAGTTAATTGTTTTTCCTTATTGTGCAGATTAATTTTACACAGTCATATATGACATGTAGGTCTCCTACATTATTATCACACACAAACATCCTCTGGATAAATGAACATATAGTTTGTAACATATGGAATACTTTTCTATATGTACATTTATTAAAATATCTACATGATGAATTTTTATATGGTATAACATGTTGCGACCATATTTGTTAATGCATATATATCAAATATATTATATGTATCAAATTAGAAATATAATATATAGTTAATTTGTATAAGCAAGTTTATTAAAACAACATACTTCTATGTTTATAATTCTATTGTTTTTATCAATTATTTATTCATTTTAAAATATACATATCTATCTTCTACATTTACATAGAGGCTATAATATCAACATACATTATTATGTTATTACATATTATGTTAACATATATAAACATACATATTTGTATGAGCTAGACATATATGTCTATATATGAAGCTCCATACGTAATTTTTACATATATATATCTATATATCTGGACATATATATCCAGATATATAGATATATATATCTCATAAGTGGAAATGTGCATAATTTATATTTGTGTATACAGATTAATTTAAAACTGTTAATCCTATCAGGGGATATATTATTATCACATAAAGACATCCTATATATGAAGATATACGTTTACAACATATATGAAATACCTGTAGTAAAATGTGGATGTGAACTGGTCTCTGGTGGGACAGCCAACACCTTCCAGCCAATCAGAATCCAGAGTTTTCCGACAGTATTAATGACTCTCAGCTGTTCTAAAGGGCCTCTTATTAGCTTGTTCCTGAGCTTTCAGTCAAACTTGCTGTAGTTTTATGTTCAAATTTAAACCTGATCACCTGCAGGTTCCTGACCTCCCTGTGACAGCTGACTGACAGGTGACACCTATTGAAGCACCTGTTGCAGGAGGTCAGAGGGGGGTGGGGGTGGGGGGTGTGGGGGGGCGTCTCTGAGGCGATACTCACAGCAAGGTTCTGTCTCTGTATCGACAGTAGACCTGGACCTGTATGAGACCGGGTCGGACTCAGGCGGAGGTTAAATGAGTCACACTTGATGCTCTGCCTCAGGTCTCAGTGGAGCCCCCCCTGCCCCCCCCTCCCTCACTGAGCCATTGATTAGCGCTGAGCTCTTAGGCTTGGTCATTTGCCAGTGATAGAGGTTCAGCCAGTGTGAATGTGGTGTCCTTGCAGATTTAGTGGTCACTTCTCTCAACTTTGCCCATTAACCTGAGTGCAGGAGGCAGTTTGCCCCCCCCGTGCCTTCAGAGCACCGCGGGAACATTTATTACCCGGGGACACTCTAATGGATCCCAGTTAAGGTGTGTTAACAATTTTTCTATTGATTAATTGGAAGAGAATCATAGCCAGACTAACTTATCCCGGGAGATTTAGTGGCTTTTAAGGTAGTAGCGATGAATATAATGCTTTAGAAAGAGCTTCTGTACATTATATATATGACACCTGCTACATTAAGCTACATTAAGCTTTAATACGTCTTCATTACTGGCACTCTGCCCAACCCCTTCAAGGTTGAAATAGAGATCCACCTTTCATTATACCACCCATCATGGCTCTATGGAGAGATATCAAATAATAATGGAACTGTTGAAACAGTTCTGCCTCAGTCGTTAATGTTAATCGATGAATTAAATATTAAAGATTTCCATAACGGGACTCTGAGCCGCGGCCACGCTTCTCCCATCAGGACCCTCCAGCCGCCGCCGCCTCAACACTCATCTCTGTAATTAGGCAAAGTAGAGGATGATGACGACCCCCCCCGACCTCTGACCCCCAGACCCCTCCCACCGCTGCTGCTGCTGCTGAAACAAGGGGAACTCAAAGGCACGTCTCAACAGGTCATCATCACCGCCGCCATCTTTAATACAAACGCCAGCAGTTTTACCCGTTTGTGAACTTTATTTAAAACACGGTCACATGACAGTCTCTATAATCTCACCTCACATGGGCAGAGACCTTTACACTGGAGGAGCTTTAAGTTGGACTCTGAATTCAGGACTTTTACTGTAATGGAGTATTTTGAGTTGACGGTAAATTCCTGCGTGCATCTTTACATGTTCCAACACTGTGGCTCATAAATGTTGGTTTGGACATGATGGGCTGAATGATCTCTGCTAAATGCTTCTTTGCTTCCTGTTTCTGTGATGTGGTGTCCATGTTTTAATCTTCCCCCTCAGACACAGAGGATCTCTCTGCCACAGGAGATGTGTCTCCAGGCCTCGGCTCGGGACGGACAATACTCCGGATGAAAGAGAGGCTCTGGCTGCCGCACACGACGCAGCAAAAATAAACGTCTCGCAGCGAGCTAACGTCAGACTGGCGAGCAGCGGAGGCGTGCTCGGTGCCCAGTGTGTGGAGAGAAAACAGCCTCCTCCGCAGGACGCCCCCGCCGCCCACATATCCAGCCCCAAACCTCTGTTTCTTTTTCCCTCTGAGCATCCAAAGCCTTACTCATGTTTGGTTTGCAAACCTTTTGATGACAGTGAGTGTCGCTGCTTTCCAAAGTCAGCATATCATTCTTTCATAATGTGTCATCATGCCGTTGTAGGTCAGATTCAGACACTCATCAAAGTCAGACAAAGAGGCTTTTACTGTTTATCTTTCATATTTAACATTAATCCACTTCACATTTTATATCACACAGACTCACATGTTCAATGTGGTTCTTCTGGACCTGATCCTGGTTCTGCAGTCTGAGATGAGAACTACAAGAGTCAAAGTCTCAGAGTCACAGGTGCATGAAACCGAGTCAGACCTGAACCTTCAGACCTGAAACACATGTTGATGTGATTCAGTGTGACTTCCACTTCCTGAGGATATCATTATCTCTGATGTCCCTCCAGAATAAAGGTCCAGAAATCCACTTAGAAACCAGAGAAAACAGCGTCTGCAGAACTTCATTCACAATCCTCCTGTTTTTAGGTTTCCTTCAGGGTCACAGGGATCCAGTGATAGTTGTCTAAACATCCATGATGCATTGCAAACAGGAAGTGATCACAGCTGATTCAGCTGCTGTTAATGTGACAGATTGACTACATGTCAATTAATATGGGCTAAACTAAATACACAGCCACATTATCCCCGAATGCTTCTCCCACAAATAGAAGACAAACAATAATAACTGAGGTGGGTTACAGACTCTATAAACCCCAGTGCTAAGCTAGGCTAACTGACCTCATATTTCCTGGTATGAGTCTGAAAACTTGAGCTGTGCTGCTGCTGTAACGGCCTCCACAGTGGAACCACTGAGCAGTTTGTGGTTTATGGACATAAAAAAGAGCAGAACCAGGAGCGTGCAGCTGCTGACTCTGACGGCTCGAAGAAATGAGTGAAGGAGCGGCGTTTCGTCCATTTATTGTTTAATGCCACATTAGCAATCTGCAGCGTTTTGGAGCCGCTGCCAGTGGAGGCAGCTCCGGGCAGATGGGCCGGTCTGTAAGATAGATCCACTGCCACATAAATTCCCCGCTGCCATCAAAAGCCAAAGGAGAAACAGCACTAACAGCGTGTTATGGTGGGTCCGAAGCCGCTGCCAACAGCAACAGTTCATGCTTTTTCCCTATTCAGACATTTGAGGGATAGATTCAGATGTTACCTCTCATTAGTATTACTGAACAGCAGAAACAAACAGAGAGCACTTACTGTCAGGGAGGACGCAGCAGCCAGAGAACACATAATGACACTGCAGATGTGCTGGATTTTCCTTCTTTGTCCTCAGCAGGAATCAGAGCAATCATAAAGGTTTAATCACGTCCATGAATCAGCTGAAGCTGTTACTGCGACGCAGCTGCTGCCTCACGTTTTACACCTGAGATGATCTGAGTCCTTCAGTGTGTTTCTGTGACACACATGTTGAGTCTGTCACAGTCTCACCGCAACACCTGGCTGAGCAAACACGTCTGTTTGCTCACTACAGGAGCCTTAATGCAGCCCAGCAGTGGCCCAGCAGTGGCCCACCAGTGGCCCAGCAGTGGCCCAGCAAAGAGCCAGCAGTGGCCCAGCAGTGGCCCAGCAGTGGCCCAGCAAAGAGCCAGCAGTGGCCCAGTAAAGAGCCAGCAGTGGCCCAGCAGTGGCCCAGNAGGTTTAATCGCGTCCATGAATCAGCTGAAGCTGTTACTGCGACGCAGCTGCTGCCTCACGTTTTACACCTGAGATGATCTGAGTCCTTCAGTGTGTTTCTGTGACACACATGTTGAGTCTGTCACAGTCTCACCGCAACACCTGGCTGAGCAAACACGTCTGTTTGCTCACTACAGGAGCCTTAATGCAGCCCAGCAGTGGCCCAGCAGTGGCCCACCAGTGGCCCAGCAGTGGCCCAGCAAAGAGCCAGCAGTGGCCCAGCAGTGGCCCAGCATTTAAAGCTCCGAATACAGACACGATCCACAGGTCATACAGGTGCTGGCATTTCATTGGTTAAAGAGTTCAGACAAATGACTCCATCATTCACCTTGATCCAGGGCTGAACAGTTAATGGAAATATTACAGAAACCAAACTGTGGCCGAGTGAAACTTCCAGATGTCAGGAGCTGCAGTTTGTTGATAAATGTAAAATATGTCTCAACATTACAGAAGAAGCACTGAGACGCTCCGACCTTCAGATCGTGTTCTCCAGATGTGAGGAACATCAGTCAGTTTCAGACCCGACAAAAATCACATCATCATCATTTTTATGTTGTAAAAATAAAATGAAAAAATTCAATCACAACATCTGTCGAAATAATCAGAATATGATGGTTGTTGTTTTTTTGCATGTAGTGGAGTTCAGTCTAATTCCTGATGATTCACTCATTAACTCACTGCAGCTTCATTATTTATGGGCAATGATTCATGTTGTGGGAGGAGTTTGTCTTTCTGTCTCTGTGGTCTGATGTCATGACTTAAAGGCAAAGAGCTGCAATTACGTCATTAACTGATTAGTCGTCATTTTTCATTTAAATGTCAGACATTTTATTATTCCAGGTTCAGATTTTATTATAATAAACTGAAAATCTGTTGCTCAGACAAAACATCACATGACATCACAACATCACATGACATCACATGACATCAGTCTGACATGAGACTATGCTGAAGGACTCAGTGATCGACATGTTCCACTGATTCCTGACGTCTTATAGACCAAACAATAAATATTATTAGACATTATTATATTATATAAATAAATAATGTAGAAGAAAATTGACAGATCAACTGATAATGAAAATAATTGTTAGCTGCAGTTCTATTAAAAACCATCACAGCCTGTTAGCGACGCTCAACCTCTAAAACCTGAACCCCACAACAAATCTATCTATAATCTATAATCTCTATAATCTTCTTTATAACTCAATATATTAAACTGTTCACAGCATTTTAAATTACATTTAAAAACATCAGCTTGGTTTTTTGTTTTTGTTTTCTATAAAGAAACAAGATTTCTTATAGAAACTCAGTGAAGTCCATCAGTTTCTGTGAGAAAATGTTTTTGCTTTTGTATTTTGGGTGAACTGTCCCTTTAAGACTTTTACATGTTGCATCATGGGTTAAATTCATTCATTCACAGTTCATCTGCAGCTTCTCTTTATCAACAGAGAGAGTTCACTCTCCTCACGTCTGTCGGATTTATTTTCTTGACATTTGACTAAAATGATTATTGTGACGATCAATGAATGAATCAATCGACCAATCGTCTTAATATATGGAACATTTCATGTCTTGTATTTAACAGTGAGCAACAGTTTTCATTGTTTTCAGTTCAGAAATTTGTATTAGTGTGTATTTACTGTTATTAATTGTAATTGAACCTGTGTTTCTCTGGATTAGTAAAACATGGTGGATCAATCAGTAATGAACCCTTATCTGCCCCCCCCCCCCCAGCAGCAGGACAAGTGTATCTGTGGGGAGCAGACATGTGTCGGAGCCACCGTTTCATTCTGTGTCCTCCGTCGCCACAATTGACTTGTCATGTATTTTCCAGCTAATTAGCTGCTTTAAATCAGAGGTTATGTAAGGCTGCATTGATAAGAACACCGCGCTAAATTGACCGTGTAATGCTGCCATTCATTCAGGGACAATGACCCCCCCCCGCAGCTGTAATCGGGATTAATTAAAGACCGTTAAGGAAGAGTGATGGCGGGGCAACAGGCATGCTGGGTAGATAGCAGGGCTCTCTCTTTAACAGCGCCGCTGTGATTGGTCAGTTTGTTGTGAATGTGTCGGGGTTAACCAGCAGGGAGGGGGGGGGGGGGGGGGGGTGACACTGAAAAGAGGTGGGTGCATTTAAACAAAAGGTCATTACAAAGTCTTGGACATCTCAGTGTCTCCTCTCAGTCTAAACATTTACAGGGAGCGAGGGAGGAGAGGAAACACTCGTCCTCTCAGCGAGACGCCAAATACAAACATTCAATGTTTCTAATGATGAAATAAAAATCTAAATGACGACTGAAGCTCCTGCAGAAACTTCCTGTTTCTCTTCTTCTGCTGCTTTTTATCAGCTCAGATTCTTTTGGCTTTTGTGTGAAAATGGAGGAATTTAAATAGATAGAAAGTTACAAACAGGAGGATTGTGAGTGAAGTTCTGCAGAGTAAAAGAAATAACTGATTAGTGGCTGATCACGTTCTGATGTTTGATCTATAAACTGTCAGACAAACGTGTGGAGGACAGTTATGAAGTATGAAGTATCTGTTGTTAATTATCTTTGTTGTTTGTAGCTGTTGTTGTTGTTGTTGTTGTTGTTGTTGTTAGATAATTGCAGGATGTTATCACTTGTGTTGTTTGTGTTATTGACTGTTTTAATGACATTAAACATGTAAACGGCTATAAACTCTCTGAGCAACACATTATGTTTCATGCTTTAATAAATATAAACATATATATAAATATATATAATAAATGATATAAACTATGAGGAAGCGTGGAGACCTGTAACTGATGCTTGGAGCCGATGTGCCGACACAAACTCCCGCCACAAGACACTCGCTGTTTATTTTGTCATTAATGAATTAATTTGAGCAGCTATCAGTTAAAAACTCGTGGTGGAACGCCTCCGCCAAAACATTTCGTGAGGTCACTGTGACCTTTGACCTTTGACCCCCAAAATCTAATCAGTCCATCCTAGAGTCAGTGAGTGTTTGTGCTCCTTCAAGGTGTTACTGAGACATCGTGTCCACGACAATGAGACGGACAGACAACCTGAAAACAAAATGGCGGCTCTGACTGTCGCCGGCGCCGAGGAATAAAAAAAAGTGATGTTTGTGCTTATTGTTGTTTTCCTGCAGCTCTCACTCGTTATTCCCTGGGCTTCATCTCCTCATACACACGGCTCTGCTGCTTCCTCGCCTCCTCTTGTTCAAGAAGAGGTCGCCACGCTCGCCCCCTCTCGCGGCCTCTGTCCATTAACCCCTCTGTGTGACGACTGCTGGCTCTGCTCTCTCTAACTGAGCTCAGCTCCCTGAGCGGCTGCTGACAACGATCGGACAGGACCCCCCCCCCCGGGTAGCCTGCAGCTCTCCTCTGCTGCCGAGCACAGAAAGGACTTGTCTCTGGTGATTGTGGGCCGCTGGGGTTGTGACAGGTAATGGGGCTGCTGGGGGGGCGCGTTGGGGTTGGGGGGGGGGGGGGGGGGGGGTGACTCAGAGGGGAGATTGGGCCTCTGCTCCACGCCGTCTATCCAGGCTGGCGGCTTAATTCACTGACCATTAGCCCAGAGATCTGTTATTGCTCACTTGTAAAGGCACTGACAGAAGGCATTCAGCTGCTGGACGGCTGCTCCGCCGGGACTCCGCTCTCTCCTGTGAATCCTTCCTGTCTGACGGGAGTCTGGAGAGTCACCGCCGCGTCGTTACAAACA
This sequence comes from Seriola dumerili, assembly GCF_002260705.1. Classification (NCBI taxonomy): domain Eukaryota; kingdom Metazoa; phylum Chordata; class Actinopteri; order Carangiformes; family Carangidae; genus Seriola; species Seriola dumerili. The sequence continues at coordinate 147,559 of NW_019175441.1, forward strand.
TCCTCCTCGCTTCTCCTTCGCCGCCTGTCGGGCGTCACGTCCACAGGAGGGATCGGGATCAGCGGGCTGCAAATTGGCTGAGGGGATTCCCAGTCATGGAGCTCCTGATTTGTCGATCACTTTTCAATTAGCAAATGAGCTCCACCACCCAAAGGTGCAGCTGGTGGTCAGAATGAGCTGATGTAGGACGGAGGAGCGCTGAGCCAGCAGGAATCATCCACTGCTTCACATACAGCAATGAAATTAACCCAATATAATATAATTACCATTATGCAATTGATCAGAGGGTCTGATTCTTAAAGCAGGGCCACAGAGAGGCCAATAACTGATGGAGGAGGGGGGGGTGGGGGGAGACTCCCCATAAAACAGCAGAGAGGCTGCAGCACTGAGAATCAGAAAGCTTCTGAAATATCATCTGCTCAATCTATAAAATAACTTTTTAATACACAAGACATCTGAAATAAAACCCACTGCCAGAGTCACAGCAGCAAGAACCGGCCCAGGTCTGAGCTGAACCGGTCCAGGTCTGAGCTGAACCGGTCCAGGTCTGAGGTGAACCAGTCCAGGTCTGAGCTGAACTGGTCCAGGTCTGAGGTGAACCGGTCCAGGTCTGAGCTGAACCGGTCCAGGTCTGAGCTGAACCGGTCCAGGTCTGAGCTGAACCGGTCGAGGTCTGAGGTGAACCGGTCCTGGTCTGAGGTGAACCGGTCGAGGTCTGAGGTGAACCGGTCCTGGTCTGAGGTGAACCAGTCCAGGTCTGAGGTGAACCAGTCCAGGTCTGAGAAACAGACGTCAAACGCCAGTAAAAGAAGATAAGGTCTGGATCAGGGCGGGGCCTTGAGGACGGGGTTGAAGCTGCCATGATTTGTCACATCATTGTTGATTTATTGTGATTTTAAACTCACAGAATTTATTTGATGTTTTAAAGAAGAAAAAATAATCGTATATTTAATGTTTAGTTTAGGACATTATTGATATTTCAGGTTCAGAGTCTCGGCCTCTAGAATCAGAGAAAAGTCACATGGTTTGATTAGATTTTCACCTGTCATTAATCAGAATGAGTGAATGAAGTAATTAGCTATGAGGCCATTACCTGAGTTATTAATGAATGAATGAACGCTCAGTTTTCACTGTGTTGCTGCTCACAGCTCTAATAACAACCAGTACTCTCATTAATAAATGATTACATTTCTATAATTATATTCAGGTTACATCATTTATTATCACTATACTTTCTTCATACGTGTCTGTCTTTTTGTTTCTGTCCATTACGTCCTAAAAGTCCTTCATGTCACTTGTTGTTGCGTCATTTCACCAAAAATAAAAAAAAGACTTGAATAGAAAAATAAATAAATAAATATTGAAATCTGGAATGTCGAATAAATCTTCATCCTCAAATAAGAAAACGTGCAAAACGTGTATTTGAAGGTAACAACATGACGGATGTGACGGAGCTTGACTGAGTTCAGAGTCGAATGATTTAGTTCTGCTCAGGTGTGTGTTTGTCTCCTCCTCAGGTAGGAGTGGTTGTTTTTTCTTTCTTCCTCCTCTGTCAGCAGCTCTGACCTTCCCTCTCTCTCTCTCTGTGACAGAGGCTGCTGAAGGACGTCTTGATCAGCTGACACTGCACTTCCTGCCTGCCGTCAGCGCGCCGATCGCTGCCAAGGTGTGAGAGAGGTCTGGCTGCAGCGTGGGCGCTTGATGAAGCAGAGGAATCGATGGAGCGAGGAATGATGAAGAAATGAGCGGCGGAGACGGACAGGCCGCAAAAATTAGTGTGTCACATTTTCTGGGGGGTGGGGAGGGGGGGTTAAACTTCCAACTAAAATGCAAAGAGAGGAGGAGGAGGGGGTGAAGGGAGGGGGGGGGTAATCAATAACTGTGATGAAACAATCTCAGCATCTATCCTCCATGTTCATGAATCAGAGCACAGGTTCTTTCATTATTTTCATGTTCAAAATAAATGTGAACTAAACGGTGTAATCAGTGGTCTTAATTAAAATTCTTTAATGAAGTTATTATAGAGTAAAGCTGCTTTTAATTCAGCTGTATATTAACGAGCTTCACCTGAGTCCTGTTCTCCTGCAGGAAACGGAGGAACCGCTCTTCCTCTGAAGGTTCCCACACACTCACAACAATAATAAGCAGACAGGAACATGATTGATGAACGAGTGGAATCCTAAACTGCTCTCTGGTCGCTCGCCAGACGCTCCGGTTTATTTGTCTTCATATCGAGGAGAGTCTGTGTTTGTGTTCGGCCTCTGGAGGAAACACATGTCCTGAGAAATGACCCGGTCCAAAGAGACGGCTCAGATATGAAGCTCTGCTCGTCGCAGAGATGTTCTCTCATCACTGTTCACTGCTACTGTTCATTACTAATGTTCCCACTGTTGTTCTCTGCTGCTGAAACAGGCGTCCAGCCTGTCGTCCAGTCGGTAAACCCTCCCCTCTCTTCTCTCCTTTAAAGGCTCCATGTGTCACTCTGGCCTCGTTCATCAGGTTTTTTCATGTGTCAGTGAGAAGATTTTGTTTTTGTAATGAAGATAATTCAAAGTAAAGGTCATTAATCAGATTGGAAGTGTTTGTGACTCAGGTACAGGAAGTGACATCATGTCCCCACACTGTCTGGTCTTTTGTCCCCTGAAATGCTGAATATGAAAACAGTAAAAACGTCAGCTGCGCGTGTTCAGACACAGCTTCATGTTTAATGAACAGCGGTGCTGGTCGGTATATAATGTCTGTGGTGGAGGTGAGACAGTAGATCACAACAGTAGAATCTCCTGCAGTCTGCTGCTGTCCCGCTATTTCCAGGCAAATTGATTTATTTCACATTATTAATGAACTTTGCTGCAGTTCCACTTGTCAGGCTTTGGCCCGTGAGGGTCAATAACGAGAGGAAACTTGATGTTAGTGGATCCGGCTTAAGTGATTCTGTCGCACTAACGATTCAATATATCAGGACAAATGTCAGCTGCTTGTAATATGTTGATTCTCGGGGCCTGATCTGCATAAGCACTGCGTTCACCGGGGGGCAGGTCTCGCCTGGGGGGTGGATGTATAACGACAGGCTGAAAATTCTTTTAGCTTTCAATAAATATTTCATGCGGAGGTAAATCCGTGTGAGCGGGGAGACGCAGAGCGAAGCCCCCGCTCACTGAATAAACCAACAGAGGAGGGACCGTGAGAGAATCGATAGACGCCGCTTTTACATCAAGACGAGGTTTTAAACAAACACGTTCAAGCTCTCACATTCATATTTCTCATACTTAAAAAGAGTGTTTACATGGTCTGCAGTGATGTGTGAGCTCCAGGCAGGCAGGGTGGGGGTGGGGTGGGGGGGCGTGTAAACACTTAAGGTGACTAAACTGCTGGCTCGAGTTTTCTGGCCCGCTGCAGAAATCAGTGCGATGGATCGGACGGGAGAGATTTAGTTGCAGGTGGCAGAGGTCGGTGGATTGTGTATTCTGTGCAGTCAATAATAAAGTTAGGACTTATGCCCACGGAAAGTTAATGAGCAATCACAAGGACCTTGGAAAGTCATTTGCATCTGGGCACGGGCTCTTCACTTTGGCAGGGAGGGGGCCCCGGGGACACGCAGGGAGACGGTGATACTGCAAAGCAGGAGAGTCGCTGAGCTGCTGAGAACGACCACGAATCACAACCAACACTCAACGACACTCGCAGCTCGCTCTTCTTCAACCACAGTATAAATCCTGCAGCAGCCATGTTTCCAGACAGACTTTTATTCAGGACACTATAAAAATGCACTCGCACAGATTCACTCTGGTTTAGACCATTTAATTAAATTAATGTCTTTTTTGGTTTTTTCTTCACGTTATAATCTGTAACTTTTCCACATTAAAATGTCTAAAAACATCTAGACCTCCGTTCTGTGTTGGTGAGTTCAAATCTCAAACCAGAGAATCTGTCTTCAGGACGTTTCTGTGAATTTCTCTGATGACACGGAACAGACATGTGGCTCGACGGTTGTTTACATTTATATCGTCCAATCTCCAGTTCTTATTCTTGTGAGATCATGTGACTCACAGCCGGAGCTGAGGGCCAATAAGGAGGCCTGGTTCATTTTACACATTTATTCTATATTGATCTACTATTTTACTCAGATATTGTTCTGTTTTCCATGAACCTAAGACTTTGATAAACACAGTTCAATCACCAAAACTACTCAACAAAAAACTCTTATAAAGAAAATACTTAATTAATCTTCTTAATCAATCATGTCAACGCCTGTCAACGTCATATCCTCTGATCATGTCTCAGATCACAAAAGATTATAAATCCACTAAACTGATTCCTCTCCATCATCATCATCATCATCATCATCATCAGGAGGCGTCTGATTGGTCCAGATTCATTCAGCCCAAACACACAGTCATAAACATCTTTATCTTTTTATCTAAAACAGTCAGACTTCAGTTACTGAGTCTGAATTCATCTGGACTGTCTTAAGTTAGACTGTGGTGCAATGCATTCTGGGTAAACTTAAACCGAGTCCAACCACTGAGCTCCATGACAACGTCAGCACACCGCATATATGATCCACGTCTTCCTGTTTCATGTTGTCGGATGCTGCTGGTCAGCGCAGGTGTGATTGTTACCATGGTAACAGTCAGTCTGCAGGTGTACACACAGACCAGAAACCGGCTCCTGGTCTCAGCGTCATGGAGTCAGTCCGACAGGAACCTGGAGAACCGGAGTTTCAACCAGGAACAAATAAATTAAAATCAGTTTCCAGGATCGTTCAGGCCTCAACTTTCCCTTTAATTAAAGTGTGGTAATCAGGGTGTGTTGGCACCAGGCCACGCCCCCTGGAACCAAACCCAGTGTGATAACATCATGTCCCGCCCCTGGAATAGAGAACAGACCCCTCCCCCTGTTTTTCTTCTTCTCTGTCGTGTCTGTGCCACTAGAGTGAGACCAGACGAGTCAATCCCAGCATGCATCTCTCCTCTACAGGCAGCAGCCCCCGCCGCGCACGCATGGAGGATTTACTTTATCACGGGGTCGCGCTCGGCCACGCCGCGCCACCCGTGTAATCACCTCGTCTGCTTTCACATCCACAGCCATGAGGCTGTAATCTGTCCAGCACCCTGTGAGGCAGGAGCCCCCCCCTCCCCCCCCCCCCCGCGCTGCGCTCTCCCCCGGGGCCCCAAGTGGCCTCCAGACCCCCCCAGGGTCCAGACTCACACCCACAGAGATTCATTTGTCCTAGACTGTAATGTAGTGTGGCTCTTCAGAGAAACCTCCATCTACAGGAAACATCACATCTGGATTCAGAACATCTGGAGAAACTGAAACGGATTTACTGAAATATAATAAAGATTTAAAATGCTGTATTACATGTTTATAAACTGAGAACAGTCAGAGGTTCCTCTTGATGTTTATTTATATTTATTTCCACATTTCTTTTTTTCATTTAATTTTACAGATGAAAAATAAACTTTTCAGTCAAAATATAAACAGTTTGTTTAAATACATTTTGATCTTTTATCACATTAAAACATCTGGATCCAGATCAAAGGTTTAAACTTCAGATGAAACTGAAACGACATGAAAAGATTTTCAGACTGAAAATAAACATTTAATTAAAGTGACGCTCAATAATCATTAATTAACTGCTGATAATCAATCAATCGTTCCTCATAGACATGTTTCATGTTTCCTCCCTCCTCCCTCCTTCTTCTCGTCCCCCCCCCCCCCGCGGGGCAGAAGTGGAGCGTGTAGTTAAAGCAGGCGGAGGCAGAAACACATTTCATTCCTCCTCCTCGTGGCGTGTTTCCCGTCATTACGGGGGTGTAATGGAGGATCACAGGCGGGAACAGATTGCTCTGCCGCTCTCGTCCAACAGGCCTCATTTTAATGTGCCGCCATGACGCGACTCAGTGCTTTGTTACAGTGGGAGCCGTCTCCCTCCTCCCTGCTGGTGTATCTGTATAGAGAGAGTAGACGCTGCTCTGTTCTGACACCAGACAAATGTTTCATTCAAATGTTGCTTTCGCATATTGTGCAGGAAGTAATGAATTCCTGCGCGGCGGCGGTGGCGGCGGCGGGCCCGGTTCACCGTGTCAAGCCTGAGCGCGCGGCAGGCTCAGCTCCACAGCAGCAAAATTAAATTTAATGTTCCATTCGCGGCGGGAAAGGTGCATAAATCAAAGCTTTTGATTTGCATGGACTGTGGCGAGCGACCTCATCCCGTGCAAAAATAAACCAGGACAGAAGATGATGTCACGGGGAAAACAATGTAATCTCAGACTTCCTAATAAAAACAAGCAACAGGCGGGGCCGTGTCATTCACACTGCTGCTCTCATGTCAAGTATATTATTAAAAACACCGCCCCCCCCTCCTCTTTCATTTAAGGGAAAGTGTAATATCGTTTCCTGGAGAGAAAAATCAAAGTTTCAACATTTAAATAGAAAAACAGGCGGCGGCTCCTGAGACCACGACGAGGACGAAGAACCAGAACCTGCAGGTCCAGACTTTCATTTTAAAACGTCTGAACAGGTTTCATGAGGAGAGGAATCACTGTGAGCACAGAATGTGCAGCTCTCATGGTTTCCTGTAGGATTCGGTATCACCTGAGGAACTACAACCACCTCCTTGTGCTCGTATCCCTCCGCCACTCAGACTAGTTCCAGGTCACTTCCTGTTTATCCAGAGTCACAGAAAATATTAAACATCCGTGTGAAACTTTGTCATAATTACTGTGAAGTCTTGAGTAATGGATATAAAGTGTTTTGTGAGGTCACTGTGACCTTTGACCTTTAAACCACCAAAATCTAATCAGTTCATCTTTGAGTCCAGGTGAATGTTTGTGTTCCCTCCAGGTGTCACAGAGGTATCACGTTCACAAGGCCAAACTGTATCTGAGGTCACCATGGCCTTCACCTGTACACCGTGTCCCGGTTACTGGACCATATCCACCTGTCGCTAAGCTAACGCTAGCTCAGCTTGTTCAGCTCAATTTAATGTTACATGAACCAGAAACAGAAGGTCTGACCTCAGTCTGTGTCATGTGGTCTCTCAGGTCCTGAGTCAGGTCCAGGTGTGTCGTCACCTGTCCAGGTGCAGCGCACAAGTATCACACCTGGTCTCCTGTAAATAAACAACAACAACAACAACAACAATGTAAACAACCATAACATGAAAGAACCCAATGTGTTTAATGGACTAGACGCTCATGTGAACATGTAAACAGGTTGTCGCTGTGATCAGAGGCTGAGGACCACCTGACACCTGTCCAGGTCCAGGCCCTTTTTGTGTTATAACAGCTTATATATACACACACACACACACACACACACACATATATATATATATATATATAAATATATATGTAGTACAATATGATACCAATTCAATGAAAAAGGAGATTCAATAAATAAATGTAATAATTAAAATAATTAATGTAAAATGTATATTTATTATATTAATATAATTAATATAAAATAATCATTAATTAAAATGTAATAAAATGAATGTCAGCGACATTGTATCTGCTGCTTCTACAACTTCAGCTGTGACTGAGCGTCACTGCTGGAAATAATCATCTGATTATTACTGTACCTTTATTTTGAAATTTATTTTTTAAAATAATACAGTACAAATGCAAAAGAGACAACACAATAACTTCCTGACACACACACACACGCACACACACAGTACAGTGATTATTAGGCTCATCTTTAATGTTTCCAATCCTGTAAGCGAAAGCTAAATAGCTCTGCATGCCATCTCACACACACACACACACACACACACACACACAGAGGTCTGAAGCCCCATTAGGAATCAGCCTTGATCAATACCCAGTGAATTAGAGTGCCACTGATCTGATTATCTCCCCATTATTTTCCACCGGCTCTTATTGAGGAGGCACGATGAGAAAATATCCCACTTTCTTTTTCTTTAAGTGAAACACGGTTCCTCCTCCTCCTCCTCCTCCCCCTCCTCCTCCTCCTCCTCCTGCGGATGGAGGAGTGATCTGGTGGGTGGTGGAGTCAATCCCAGGTGACAGTGGGCGAGAGGCAGGGTTCACCTGGACAGGTCTGCAGTCAGCTGATGTTTATGATCCACAAAGTTCCTGCTCCTGCTGACTGTGATCACCTGCAGACAGAACTCTGGGTCACAGAGCGCCCTCAGTGTCTGCTGCTGATCCTGATCCTGATCCTGAACCTGAACCTGATCCTGATCCTGACCCTGGACCTGATCCTGCTCCTGATCCTGCTCCTGGACCTGATCCTGCTCCTGATCCTGGACCTGATCCTGCTCCTGACCCTGGACCTGATCCTGATCCTGGACCTGATCCTGCTCCTGATCCTGATCCTGGACCTGATCCTGATCCTGCTCCTGCTCCTGATCCTGCTCCTGAACCTGATCCTGGACCTGATCCTGCTCCTGATCCTGAACCTGATCCTAGACTTAATCCTGGACCTGATCCTGCTGCTGATCCTGCTCCTGATCCTGAACCTGATCCTTCTCCTGCTCCTGGTGCTGGACCTGCTCCTGCTCTTGGTGCTGGACCTGCTCCTGATCCTGATCCTGCCCCTGATCCTGCTCCTGATCCTGCTCCTGATCCTGACCCTGGACCTGATCCTGCCCCTGATCCTGCTCCTGATCCTGTTCCTGCTCCTGTTCCTGATCCTGCTCCTGATCCTGCTCCTGATCCTGCTCCTGATCCTGACCCTGGACCTGATCCTGCCCCTGATCCTGCTCCTGATCCTGCTCCTGCTGCTGGTCCTGGTCCTGGTCCCTGCAGAGGTCTGGGGCAGATGCAGGTTATTGAAATGAAATGGATCTGCTGTAAATCAGCTTTTTTCCCTGTTGCTTTAATGGTGCAGAGGAGGAAGAGGAGGAAGAGGAGAGGAGAGGGGAAAAGCCAAGTCTTCCTGAGGCATGATGGGATTAGTGCGGGGGCTATAGAGCGATTGCGGCGGCCCTGGATGGAGAGGTTCAGGTGTAGCGGCTCACCCCTGTAGTTAAAGAGATTATCAACAATGAAGATCATCTGAGGAAAAGTTCCTGCGTCCACACGAAGTCTCCGCGCTTCCAAACAAATTCCCAGAAAAGGCTTTTTATTGTATGAGTGTGGCGCTGGCGGGCGGCGTTACAGGTGGCCGTGAGCTCGCCCTGTGATCCCAGCAGCTCCGCCCGCCTCCACAAACTCAATAACACACGGCGGGGATGACAGGCTTTTATATTAAAAGCCATATATTCTGATTAATTCTTCTCTTTGTGGATTCCTCTCCTCAGGAGGAGTCAGAGACTGTGGCGGTGTCAGAGGAGGAGCGAGCGCTGACGACCACGGCTCCGGATTCCTCCACGTTTCCCCCGCCGCGAACACACGGTTCATCTGTTGGTCTGTGACTCACATCAGCAGATAAACCATCTTCACACGTTTGAAAACTTTCAACTTTTTACTCGTCCGCCTGGCGACAGTCAGAGCCGCCATTTTGTTTTCAGGTTGTCCATCCGTCCGTCTCGTGGACACGATGTCTGAGTGACCCCTCAACAGAACTTCTTCATATTTGACACAAACGTTCACTGGGACTCGGGGATGAACTGATTAGATTTTGGGGGTCAAAGGTCAAAGGTCAAGGTCAGTGTGACCTCAGAAAACACTTTTTACTCAATTACTCAAAACTCAAATTTCACACAGATGTTTAATATTTGATGACTCTGGATAAAAAGGAAGTGACCTGGAACATATCTGAGTGGCGGAGGGATACGAACACGAGGAGCTGGTTCTAGTTCTTGAAATATTTTGACTTGAATTCTGAAAATATTTCACAAACTCTTTCATTTCTGTTGAAATCACAAATTAAAGTTTATCCTCAAAATATCACAACTACTTTTATTGTGAAAATCTCAGTGGCCTGACACAGCCTGTTTTTATATTTCCTGTTAATCAATGAATTGATTTTATAACCTCCAGATTAATCGATGAAGAAAATAGTGATGAGTTGCCAAAACAACAAGAGGCTCCTCAGGAGGTTGATCTGGATGAAACTTTAATATTTAATATATAATACACACACACACACACACACACACACAGAGCTGCAGACATATGGACATAAACAGTTATTCTCTGCAGCACAGGGACCGCCACAGATGGTCCGGCCCCTTCATGATGCTCAGAAGTTGCTGCCTTCACAACATCCCTCATAATCCGACATCACAGTTCTCCTCTGGAGCATAAAGCAGCGGAATGAGCCACTTTGATCACAGCTCATCCTAAAATGATCCATTAAACGTGCGACGCCCGAGTCAGAGAAGCAGCTGCACCGTTTATGTGGACACAAAACATCAGTGTGTGTTTGAGTTTTCAAAATAAAACACCTCCGCAGCGGTTTGATGAAGCTGAGCTGTGAATATTGATGATGATAATCACATCTCATCGTTAAAGGGCCAGCGTCACTGTTTTTACAAGTTTTACATTTTCACTGGACTTTTACTTCTTCACACTTTTCTACTGATTTTTTCATTTGGGATGAAATTGAATGAACAGGCTGTTGAACTGTGAAACTCCTCAGGGTGAAGTTACTGTCACTGCATCATGACCTCCAAGTTTAACCCTTTAAGACCCGATGACACGTACACGCCACCAATCCATCATGGGAAATGTAGTTTGTTTTTTCTGTGTTAAAGCCTCAATAAAAGTCCAGTACACAAGAGTACAGCAGTTACCTAAATATATAATATACAGTATATATTTATATTCATATTTCCAGTGTTTCAGCCTTTGAGCCTCTCTTCTGATTGGCTGACTGTTTTCTGAGTGATCCAATAAAATATGGCAGATTTCAGGTAAAAACACTCAGAGAAACCAAATCCTGCGGGGGTGGGCGGGGCTTGGTGACTGCTTTGTTGTGACATCACAAAGTTCCAGAAGTCCTGACGGCTGGTTTTAAGGCTCAGTTTCTGAATACAGGCTGTGTGCATTTCTCTGTGGACTGAGGCTTTGATACTTTCACAGTATTAATATAGAAGCTAGAGCTGATCTATAATCACACTACACATGGACACAGACCTTTACACTGGAGGAGCTTTAACTGACATCATCTCTATAATGTGACATTGATCAGGATCATTTCAGTCAAATTATCTATTATTTTAAGCCACGCCCCCTCTCACTCACCCTCATTTAATCGAATAATAATTAATTTCCAGGGGTTTTTTTTTTAGTTCTCAGCCAGATTTGAACCAGGGGCAGGAGCAGGAGCAGAAGCAGGAGAAGGGGCAGGAGCAGGAGAAGGGGCAGAAGCAGGAGAAGGGGCAGGAGCAGGAGAAGGGGCAGGAGCAGGAGCAGGAGAAGGGGCAGGAGCAGGAGAAGGGGCAGAAGCAGGAGAAGGGGCAGG